>NC_142938.1:50449187-50489187 GCF_046866305.1 Octopus bimaculoides | reverse complement strand
TATATATATATATATATATATATATATATATATATATATATATATATATATATATATATATATGTATGTATGTATGTATGTATGTATGTATATATATGTACATGCACACAACATATCTACATGCACATATACATACATATATAAGTATCGACCTGTCAGTCTTCCACTGAATATGTAGAATAATACAAAAAGTACATTAACAATACCGGAAGTAAAATAGAATTTTTTTTTTTTTACTTTCTCTTGTTCTCCATTTTTTCTCTTCCCTTTTCCGTTTACGTCATCGTTCGGTTTCCCATGTCTTTCTTCACTTACAAGAAATCAATGTAAATAACTGTCGAGGAACAACATCTTTATAGACTACTAGGATGTTCTATTGTAGTTGTGATAGGATGATGCTCCATTATTGCTACATTGATTGATATCTTTCCTAAAATCTCTTGTAGTCAAGTAAAATATTAATTAATCTCGTTTGGATATGATGGTTGCTCATGTGTTTATGCGTATTGACGTGTAGGTGTATTTTATTCGGTAAACTTAAAAAGAAACAGACCGTTATTTTTTGCTCTAATATTATCACCGCATATCTTTAACAGGTTTCACAACATTGTAAATCCTCAGAACACACAGAAACGTCCCGTTATCTCGACGCCGCACACGTTCTTCCTGCTAACAATGATCTTCAAATGCTCAACCGTTACATCAGCGTCACCGGTATATGATTACTCTTACGATCCACAGAAATACAGAAAGCATTTATCATAATCGAAAGGTTATGATCCTACTTCCATGAATAACATATAAAATGAAATTTTGTTGTAAGATCTAGGGGGTCAGTACTCTAAGCTAAGATATATCTGCTTCAAGAGTATTGATTACGGTTGTAAATCACAGGTGAAAAGAGGGAGTATGAAGGATGGTTGCTGTTTTGCTCACTCGTTGAACTGGATCGGCGTTACAACAGACTTAAAAAGCTAATAAATGATGTCGAGTAATGTTGAATTAAGGTATTTGTGTGCTAGGTCTTCATCTCATTTTCAATTCCCAGCTCAAATAATTTTTCTTCTAGTGCTTTTTATTTTGTTGTGGAAAATTCAGGAATATCATAACAGCACGTCTGCCTCATAATATCATTTTGAATATCACATTCAACAACTAGTTTGAATAAATGATATTTAAACATAGCGACTAGCTTCAGAATGTTATGAGGACAAAGTTTATGTTACGATTCGGTCAATTTTAAGTGGATGAGGAGAAATTCGTTCTCGAGTAGAGAGACTACAAAAATACAGGTAACAACGCCACCAAAAGATTGAAAAGATATATCCTGAAACAACTAAATATTTTACTATCTATACACTACTAAAACTCTCTGTTTGCTTGTCTGTCATTTAATACAGCCAAACTGGCGTGTAATGGGAAAATACTATGAATTAAGTTACCCCTGAAAGTTTCGCGTAAATCGGAGCAAGGATTCCTGAGATATGGGGTCGGGTTTGGGGTATTCATAAATACCCCAAAATGGTGCATAATGGGAAAATACTCCGACAATGATATAACCCTGAAAGGGAAGAAACTCTAACCTTTCGATTATGATAAATGCTTTCTGTATTTTGAAGACAAGCTTCACGACCTTGGCAGAAGACTTAGTGACTTCAACTTGCCAACGAAAAAGTACAAGTTGTTTCTATTTTCGTTTTTGTTAAACACAATATTTAGAAATATTTTTAAGAGAATGTGATTTCAAAAATACAAGTTGTTTGTACCGTGAGTATTCATATTTCAGTTTTCTTTAAACAGACAATATTTTAATTATTAAAATGTAGGTAAATATTTCGTAAAGGACCAGTTTGTATCTCGGTGTGAAATGATTTTTTCCACATGTTTTTTCGAGTCCATTCAACGTATCTGACCTCAAAACACACCGCAAGCCACTTTTTTCGGAAATGAAAGAAGTGGAGGGATGGTGGAGACTTCGGAGTTTCCTACTAATGGAGTTTTGTTTTGCGAATTCATTTCTTTTCCAGGTTATTTTTCATGCTTTCAACGAATGTGACATCGAACTCACACGTAAACGGCTCCTTTCTCCAGAAAAGGAAAGAGTTGGCTGCGATTTCTAGCACGCCCTGCTATCACGTAACTGCGATTTGCAATAAAGGACCCGAATTAGCTATTACATGGTAGCAGGGTGTGCTAGAAATAGCAGTCAAATCTTTCCTTTTCTGGGGGAAAGACGCCGTTTACGCCTGATTTCGATGTCCCATTCACTGAAAGCATGCGATATAATCTGAAAAGGAAAAGAAACCCGCGAAACAAAACTCCGTTGATGGGAAACTCAGAGTTTCCCAGGAAACTCCGAGGTTCCCACCACCTCTCCACCCTTTTATTTTCCGGGAGAAAGTGGCTTGCAGCAGGTTTGGAAGTGAGATACGTTGAATGCACTCGATAAACCTGTGGGAAAATTTATTTCACACCGAAGTACGAACGGGTCTTTTACGAAATATTTACCCAAGATCGGGTCAAGCATATGAATAGAAGGATCGATGAGACTGATAAAGCAAGGGCTGAGCGTTTGGCGGAACAGAGAGAAAGAGGCAGAAATAGGAGAGATCAAGAATCGGACGCTTGGAGAGCTGAGCGTCTGACGAACCAGAAGGAAAGAAACAAAAGCAGGAGGTATCATGAATCGGATGCTCATGTGAATACAAACGGAATGAAACAAGTTTCGTGTAAATCGGACCACGGGTTACCGAGATACGCGGTTTTTTCGGGTACCTTTATAAATAATCAAACCGGTGTATAATGGGGAAAATACTTTGAAAGTAAGGTACCATCGAAATGTGAATACAAACGGAATAACACATGTTTCGCTTAAATCGGACCACGGATTCCCGAGATACGCGGTTTTTTGGGGTACTTTGAACTATTAGTGTCCCAACGGGTAACATGTAGTCTAGTGTTAGTATAAAATTGTGTTCTGGCCAGCTCAAAAAGACTCACACAAAGTCATAGCGGTTTGGCTAAGAAATCTACCTCATAGATACGTATTTTCAGGCTCACTTTCACAGCGAGGTGTCTTTGGAAACGTGTATTGTACGTAGCTTCAAGCAGACCAAAAGCATCATGAATTTGCTAAATGGAAACCCCGTGGATGTCTGTGTAAAAGAATTGTTGAAGTCTTGGGTGTTGACGTAATCCGCCGCCTGGTCACATGACTTTTAGCTGCTTTTAGAAGATTACACTTTGTTGTAAGCATACTATAGGTCTTCAGGCCTCAATCTCAATAATATAACTTCTCTCTTCTTTGCCCAGACACTTCACCCTCTGTTGAAACCAAAAGAAAAAATCAGAACAGTTATCATAACAATTAATGATATCAATGATGTTATGTTGATTAACATCTAATCATTATATATCAGAATGGCCTGAAAAAACTATAAATTAAGCAATTCTATGTATTTTTCTATTAAATGTGGTACTGATTACAATCATCTTATTGTCTCTGCAGGATTACTCACAGTTTTATCTTACTCAGTATACACCAGATACTACAGATGTTTGTTTACTATTTATCGCTATCTATTTGTCATCAGCAAAATGAATTTGCTATTTCCTTATCCATGATTTTACGTTCGATATGGCGTCAAATTAGCAAAATACACTAGAATCGGAGCCAAGCATTGCATAAACGCATTGCAGATGTTTTGCTATCATTCATTCACCACATTCGGAGTTTAAATTCAGCCGAGGATCAGATCAGTCTCTCATCTCTCTGACAATGATAACATAAGAATTGTGGATTGACAAAATTTCTAGAACATCGGTTCTATGTTCGGAGTTCAAATCGTAGCGAGGTTGACTTTAGCATCCTTTATTCGATATAATTGTTTCTAGTATAGTCACAGGGCCAACGGTTTTCAGAAGGGAGTAATCGTTATCATCGACCCTAGTACCTGACCTAGCACTACAGAATTTGATTTAAGAGAAAGTCGATATAAGTACCAGTTGTGTACTCACTGGAACAATAGAATGATTGCATCACAGAATTAATTCCCATCAGTCCATAACCTCTGAGCTAACACCACCGGAGCATATAGTCATTATAAACGTACTATAGTCATACCATTTAACTTCATTTAGTTTGGGGCCGCAGGCCCAATAAGCCCTCCGCAGGAGCTAACTTAAAAGTCCGCACGGAGTGAGACTTTTAAGCTTGTATTTCATAAAACCAGATCTAAGCAAAGGAGCCTTAAGCCGTTTTAAAGCTGCTTTATACGAAAACAGAAAGCAAATGAGCCTCACAACCTATTATCTTACATACTAACACGGATCAAATACATTTAGTCGTAATAATATTAGCTTCATTAGTGAAATTGATACGTACGTTGTTGCTACTGTCATACATTATGTTTTCTTTGTTATACATTGAATTGTATAGAAAAAATATGAGTGATAAGTAGAATAACCACCGTCCGTCCATTGATTAAAGCATTTGCTTCAAACTGACTTTACTTCTAAAGACATATCGCATTAAATAATCAATAGTATAATCGTTTCTCTATTGAATAATAATGATTTCTAAATGCAAATTGATAAAAATCACTAAAGGAAATGAGCAACAAAGTGATAAAGAAGTAGAAGGATTAAGGATTAAAAGTGATGTATTAGACAATATACATACCTGCGATGTGCAATTGAGTACTATTAAGTACTTGAAAAATCATGTCCTATTTTTAACTCTTTCTTCATACTTCGGTACTCGAATGTTTTTCTTTAGTTTAACAAGTTCACACTCTTAACATGCAACATCTTTGTTTTCATAGTAGTTAGTATACGTGAAATCAAAGACCCTGTATTCGACAATGCGACCGTGCTTTACTTATCAAGTTGTATTTGGGCGTGACTGTGTGGTAAGAAGTTTGCTTTCCAACCACATGGTTCTGGGTTCAGTCCCACTGCGTGGCACATGGGGAAAGTGCTCTCTACTATAGCCTCGGGCCGGTCAAAGCCTTGTGAGTGGATTTGGTAAACGGAAACCGAAAGAAGCCCGTCGTATGTATGTTTATATAAACTCACAAACACACACATGCACACATATATATGCGTGTGTGTGTATGTTTGTGCGTGTACATATATAATATATATAATATATATTAATATATATAATATATATGTATATATATGCCTCGGTTTGTCCTTCACCACCTGTACTATGTAAAACGTGACTGGAGAAATCAAACAACCAGCTAACCAACATTTGTATCGGGTTATGTATGTATTTTTAACATCCGGTGTTGGTGTGTTTACGTCCCTATAACTTAGCGGTTTGGCAAAAGTGACCGACAGAATAAGTACCAGGTTTAAAAAGAAAATAAGCGTTGGGTCGATTCATTCGACTAAAATATCCTGAAGGTGGTGCTCTAGCATGGCCGCATCTAATGACTGAAACATGTAAAAGATGAAAGACATTAAATATATATTACATATATAAGTGTAACTACCTATTAACGGCTAACAAATTTAACTATTTTAATATCGGTGCGTATAAAATCTATATGTATATAAACATGGAACGGCACTGTCATATTTTGTCTCAGAGAAACATCTAAAAAAGATTTGTGCCTTAGAAACACGCACGAGATTTCGCTTAGAATGCCAGCGGATCGCCAGAAATGGTGTTTCGACTTGATTTGGTCCCTCAGTGACGAAAATCCCGTTCATTCTGAGTTAAGAGTGTATTAATTTAATCCTGACCGAGCTAGCATTTGCACAAATTAATGAATATTATGTTTATTGATTTCTATATTGGAAAAAAGCCTTTTAAAGCTTAGTTCAGGATGCATGGGGAATTCGTTACTGAGGATACTAAGTCAGATCGAAATCCGTGTGTCTGGCGATTCACCGACGTTCAGAGCGAAGCCCTGTGTTTGTAACACGCAAGTGCCGTCCCACATTTGCATATACATTGTAAATGTTATGCACTCTGGAATTTTAATCTACGGTCGCTTCGGGTGCGATATTTAGATAATTAGTGAAATTAGTGGCAACACATGTAACTTAAAGAAGTATAGCCATCACACGCAAAGGTGCATTATTTATTGGGATGTATCATGTTTTCACACATTGCTTTCCTTATCAAATTTAAGTGCCAATACAAACTGATGAAATGATTTATAATTTTCGAAAGAAAAGTATTTATTACTGTAGAAATAAAATTAAATAAACAAAAGTTCAATTAGTCAAAAAAAGAAAATGAAGACAAATTTCCTGTGTTAACTCTATATTATAGCAGTACACACACACGCACACGTGCACACACACACACACACACACACGCACATACACACGCACAACACACACGGAAAACAAGACAGGAAAACGAAACGGTGAAATAAACAAACAAAAAGGCTGTACAGCCAGACGTGAAGTGTGCATGTCTCGAACGCTGTGAAGCAAGTACAGGAGGGGCAAAGAAGTACGTGCGAGCTTGGTGATTCCAAGAACGAAAAGAAATAGCAGCCGCACACACGTGACCAAGGCTGTATGAAGAGAAGAGTAGCAGAGGGAAAAGGAGGGGGAGGAAGTAGAATAAAAGTGAACAACGAGAGGTAGAGAGAGAGAGAGAGATAGTAGTAGTAACGGTGAGAGGCGAAGGACGAGTAACAAGAGATAGAGAGAGAGAGAGAAAGAGAGAGAGAGAGAGAGGTAGTGACAGGTAGAGGCGAAGAACAGTAGAGGGAAGAATGAGAGGGGGAGATAGAAATAAAGAGAGTCGCGTTAGAAAAATAGTTAAAAACTTACTGTATAAAGGTAACGCGTGCGTTCTGTCGTGATACAAACAATATATGAGTATATGCATATATATGTACATGTATGTATATACGTTCATCCACATGTACATATAGATACATAACTGGGTACATGACGTGGCAAAAGAACAAGGACAAAAATGGTAAACAAGGTGCAACAAACAAGTAGGCCACATAGAAACATCCCCTTCATCAGCTGCCACCATTAAAACTCCGGCGTTTCGAAGAATTAAGGCAGTACGCATCGTTAAAATGGTTCTTCCCACGAACACAAATTAAATTCTTTTCGTGGAGGGTAGTGGCGGACGGAAAACAAGACAGGACAAACGAAACGGTGAAATAAACAAACAAAAAGGCTGTACAGCCAGACGTGAAGTGTGTATGTCTCGAACGCTGTGAAGCACGTACAGGAGGGGCAATGTATGTATGTATATATATATATATATATATATGGGTGTATATATATGGGTGTATATATATGGGTGTATATATATGTATATATATTAACATTGCTTGTTTTCACCTTTTCGATATCAGTGAAGAATTTCACTGGAAAAGTAGATATAAGATTGCCAAGATTTTGTCTCTCTCATCAAAGATCAGTGGCTATCGGACGCTGACGAAGGGAAATAACCCTGAAACCCGGGTCCGTTCGTGCTACAGATCATGATGGGAGGGATAACTTCCCTTGGCAAACAGGACACAGTAGTGTGTCGATAAGCCAGCTGGAGGAGATGTCCTCCTGGGGCTAAAAGCAACAGTAACATCCACCCCTAGGTGTGCATGTGTGTGTATGTGCGTTCTTCATATTTTATTTTGTCATGTCTTACACAGAGAAACTCAATTTACCCAAACTTTTACCTCAAAATTAAAAGAGAGATTATGCTAGCGGCGTGCTGTTATTTTGATCATCAGAAATATTATATGCAACTTTCTTGTTGGCTCGGTGTAATAAATTTATATAAGCTATATATTATAAGTCTTTTTTGCATTGAGAAACAAACGTACTTTGGCTGCGTCATTCTCAAGAGATATTAACAACTGTTGCGCATCATACAGTTGATGAGGTATCGAGCTCAAAACCAAGTCATATCAAATGTAATATTTCGGAGGCATCCAATCCTCAATAGAGGCCGAACACTACTCATCTATATTGATGTCATTGGCACTGACACGCGGCATGAAATTCAAAATCTACCAAAGTTAATCCGTGAGGTGGGGGCAGAAATTCTTGCCGTAGTATTGTGAGATGCATTTCGCTTGCTGCCGCTTGAAGGAGAACGAAGAAAAAGCAACAGCAGCAACAATATGATCAAAGTTATTCCAACCGTGACACGCCCGTCTTTTCAAACATATTTGATCTCAGACTACATTTTTCAATATGACTTTCTTTCTTTTAAAGACAGAGCATTAGGATAGGATTCAAGAGAGATTGTTTGCCCTGTTTAGCATATTCTGCACTTATTTAAGAGTTCATTTGTTTATCACACTGCATAATAATTATTTCTAACATAGGCATAAGACATTTTATTGGGGTCGGCCGAAAAGCATCTGAACTTAACTACAGACTGTCCTCATCTAACGACCTACCTATTTAACGATCACTCGGAGTTACGACGAACTTTACGAGCCGTCATTACATATTTTACAAAATAGAACTTGATGCGATAGATCCAAATTTTGAGCGATTTTCCAAGGTGGAAAGGCAGACAACTGAACTTTTCCGATGTTATCGAAAAATTTATGACGAAAAAAAGAAGATAACAAAGCAAACAACACTGATGGGATTTTTCATGCATTTTGACGTCAAGAATGAGTTGCTTTTGTAATCTTTATCCAAAGTAAAATAAAGTTATTATGTTTGAGTTTCCTTTAAACCTTTTCACCTTTTCTATATAACCCTGAGAAAAGTTTATTAGGCATCTTATGTACTGGGCCTGGAATCACAAACATACTTACGATGTCTGAGCTACAATAATACAGTATCCATATCCTAACTTTTAAGGTTTACCTTGTGATAATCTTACTGTTACTTATTTATTTTTCAACAATTTATGTTAGTGATTCTTGGCCCTGTACTGCATACACTTTATACAGTACGGTGTTTTTTTTATATGTACGTACAGTACACTACACCTATAAAAAAAAAATACGTACCCTATGAATATTCGTTTAACGACGAATTTGCTTAACGACGGGGCTGTTGGAACATAACTCGGTCGTTAAATGAGAACAGTCTGTAGTACATTATTTTATTGAACCCGAAGTAATAAAAAGATAAAAATTTGATTTCAGCAGGTTTTGAAACCGCGGCTTAAAAAGCCCTAACTAAATACTCAGAAGGATTTTTGTCTAACACACTAGCGATTCTACAAACCTAGCGCCCTGTTAACCTGTCAGTGATACGTAAAAATTATAAGAAATAGTTAATGGGTGCAGCCTGAATTAAAGTCGATGAAGCCAACAAAGTGTGAAATTATGATGCTCCAGTTTGTAGGCCTCTCAAGCTATAGACATAATAATTACTGTACGAAAACATAAAATGCATATAATCTTTCTTACATAAAATTAATTTCATAGAATCTTTATAATGCTTTAGTCTGTGCCTATGACTTATGTAATCTGAGACGCAGCTATTTTTTTGCAACGTGTTTCTAGCAGAGTATATTATGTAACCGTTGGTAGGTACAGCTATACAGCACTATGGAATGATTGCAATATATATCATCATCAGAGGAAATACCACCGTAAATGCATACATAAATGCATACATACATACATACATAATACAAACACATATATATGCATACATCTACATATATGTATACACACATACACACACACACACACACACACACACACACACACACATACACACGTATATATATATGTATGTATGCGTGTATGAATGTATGTGTGTATATATGTATGTATCTATCTATTTGTCTATCTATCTTTCTATCTATTTATCAATATATCTATCTATCTGTATATATCAAATGGATATCTTATAAAACTACTCTCTACATACAATAAACAGCCATACCAACAATCCAACATATCTTCATCATCAGCTGCCCCACGGATATCACTATAGTTTAGACACCTGGTACACACACACGCACACACACGCACACATACATACACACACACATATATATATACATACATACATACATACATATATATATATATATATATATATATATATATATATATATATATATATATATATATATATATATATATATACATATACATATACATATACATATATATATACATATATATATATATAATTAATAAATTGATAAACCTTTACTCTTTTAATTGTAATATATATATATATACATCAGTATTCACATGCGCGTGGGCGTCAACATAGGAACACAGTCTCACAAACATGAATGTACGCACACATGCACACACACACGCACACACATTTACGTATGTATCTTTAGCATTACTATAAAATCATTTTGAAGTAATTTTGTTCGTGTGTATACATGTATGTATATATATATATGTATAATATATATGTATATATATATATATGTGTGTGTGTGTATATCTATATATCTATCTATCTATCTATCTATCTATCTATCTATATATATATATATACATATATATACACATATATATATATGTGTGTGTGTGTATATAAGTATATATATATATTTATGTATGTACATATGTATAGGCATATATGTATGAACGTGTATACCTATGTGTATGCATGAGCCTGGACATAGACAGGTAGATGGATAACAAGGTAGATAGATGAATGAGGGAGAGAGAATGAGAGGGAGATAGAAACAGGAGAAACCAATGAGTCGAAAGGCATTAATAACGAAACAATGAGAAAAAGACAGGTATCTATGTATATATATATATATATATATATATATATATATATATATATATATATATATATATATATACACACACACTCACACACAAACACATATATAGGATGTGGAGTAGTGCAAAAACGAATGTAAAAAACATATCTAATGTAAAGATGAAAGTAATATGATACAGTCTTCAGTCACTATTATTATTATTATTATTATTATTATTATGTTCATTTAAAAAACACTTAGGTGATTGCAAATTATTGAGCCGATGTTGTTATTGATCTTTTCGCAACAGGAACTAAGTGACACACTCTACAGGAAACGAAAAGGGTAGTGGTGGTAGTAGTGGTGTTGGTAATAGTGGTTGTGATGGTGGGTATTGTATCTTCGAGTGTGGAGAAGAGCGTCAGCTATGAAAAGAGGGTGGTGGAGAGGTGAGAAAAGGGTGGATTGTTCAGTTTGATAAAACAATATGAGTACAGTCTCAGAAAAATTTCTTATGAAACGAATATTGATTCTCGGCCCTTGCGTCGTAAATTGGTGCTTAGCTTCCGGTAAGCTGAGCGCCGGCACTTCAGGTTCAATCTAATGATAAAACCACTTTACGGTACTTCATTTTCTTGTTCATTACTGTCTGTACATTTTCAAATGTATTTAGATGTCGTACTAAGTTGAGCTTTACCGAGCGGATTTCAGGTTCTGATTTCCAAAGCGCTGGATGTATATAAGTATTAGCCTTCTATAATCTGTGATGGAGAACGCACATCCTCAACAAGGCAAAAACGTCTACTTCAGAATGATTTAGCCTTCGTTAAGAATCAAGAAGTATTTCGTCCCCAACAACTATTAAGTTGCTGCTGCATAGCTTAGTTGAAACCCACAATGGAGTACTGCTACCGCATCTGGGGAACGGGACGCTACAGCACACACACACACACACACACACACACACACACACACACACACACACACACACACACACACACACACACACACACACACACACACACAGGGAGACACATTCATTCACACAAAAAGAAACCAATGCGGTATGGGATTAAAAAACAAACAAACTGAATCTCCAGTGTGCGCCGTTGTTGTTTAACCCTTTCTTAGCTCTCAACAAGCTGATACAACCAAAGAAACCTGCAGCATTATTATCCAGTCTGTCCCTTTGTAAGACGGTTAAGTAGAATTCTAAAAAGAGGTTTGGTAGTTATTTCTATCAGGCAGTGTACCACCATGTTGTAGCATGCTGCTAAACCACCGTTCTACAACAGCTTCGGTTTCGATTTCTTCTAGAGTATTTAATTGCATTGGTATCTTTTGTTTGTAATCCCCAGTGGTTACCGAGAAAAGCCCAATTTTCTAAAACTTTTAGCCAGAAAAAGAAATGTATTGCCTATGCTGATTTACAAGTCCTCCAAGACTCATGCGAGAAAGCAAGAAAGCTATTATCGAACCTGAGACCAAGCCTGAATACTTAAAACACCGTTAAAAGTATCCAAACTTCTAGGTGATGGTGTTAGCTATAGTGTAAAAACCACAGAACGCTTAGCTAAGAGCAAGCCATTGTATCTAATCTCTGTTGACCTGAATGAAGCCTTCAGTAGAGTCCATATCCTGACGGTCACAAAGAAAACTGGGCTTAGATGAATGAATGACCGGTGTATGACGTGAAAGCAATGCGAAGAAGTATGGTCATCAAGGTGTGAAAGTTACTCACGAAAGTAGTAAAAAATGTATAGTACTAGTAGATGTCAATCAGGATCTGCTTCTCATTTCTCTCCCTCTGTCTTTCTCTATCTCTCCCTCTCTCTTCCTCTATCTCTCCCCCTGTCGCTCCCTTCCCCTCCCCCTGTCGCTCCCTTCCCCTCCCCCTGTCGCTCCCTTCCCCTCCCCCTGTCGCTCCCTTCCCCTCCCCCTGTCGCTCCCTTCCCCTCCCCCTATCTCCCCTCATCCCTCCGTTCCTCCCTCCCTCCCTCTCACTAAAAAGAACTATAATTAAATACAAAGTAATAATCATTAAAATTTTAATGATTATCACTTTGTATTTAATTATAGTTCTTTATAGTGTATTTACTTATTAAATTTTTCTATATGTGACCGTGATTTTTATGGATGAGTTCATGAACTTTGCTTCTTTTCTCTAAATTATATATATATATATATATATATATATATATATATATATATATATATATACATATATACATATATACATATATACACACAGAATATGAGTGGTTTAGTTCATTAGTGATCTAAATGAATAGGTACGCTGTGTTAGTGCTATAACTGGTCATCCATTGGGTTCCTCTAGTTCAAACCTGAAGTTGGAGCCTAGGGTTCGGTAGTAGGCTTCCGAGTTAGCAGGTATATATTAGAGGAAAAAGGACAACAAAAACCAAGGAAGGACGAGTATCTCAAGTCATTTAGAATATTTAGAGTCATATGAATGAATGAATTAATTAGCTAATTAATTAATTATTGGATTCTTACAGCCGTTTCTGTGAGATGCACAACCCATATCTGTCTATCATAATGTCTGTTTTCTCACTTTATATATCCACGTGGACCATTTTCATACTAGCTATCCGCTTGATCTATTCCTTCAACATGAACTCAACATTCAAAATACTGCCTTATCTGGATTTACCTGGGATCTATAATTTCACGGAAGTATGGACTAACCTCCAGACCCTCTTAAAGAAGATGAGCTGTGAACTTTATTCTCCTGTCTGTATTTTATTTACTGTTTTACTCTTTATTCTTCTATCTCCTATTTTATTCCTTTATAAACTTTCATGCATACTCACTTTGTCTCTGATGACAGAAAACTCAGTGTATGGAGATGCTCACCTATCCCTTGGGATATCCCGGAAACAACTGTAAAACATACAATAATTAATTAATTAATTAATTATCTCAAACTCACCTGACTCTAATTAAATATTCTAAACGACTTGAGAAACTCGTCCTGCCTTGGTTTTCCTTGTCCTTTTTCCTCTAAGAGATACACACACACACACACACACACACACACACACACACACACACACACACACATATATATATATGTATGTATGCATAGTTTAAGACAATCAGTAAGTTGTCATAATAGTAATCCGACATTTGAAACTCCGAGTATTATTATGACAACTTACTGATTGTCCTAAACTCTACATATATGAATAATGTCTATTTACCAATATCAAGGTCTCATTCGTTTGTTGTCACATCTTATTATATATATATATATATATATATATATATATATATATATATATATATATATATATATATATATATATATATATATATATATATATACATATTAACTGACCCCGTACCATTTATAATTGATGGTTAATTGTTATCTAAACAAGGTACAAAATGAAGTACAGAATAATCACAGATACACGCATTTACATATTTCCTAAGCACACACATATACTCAAACTGAATTGGAATGATGTCAGTTTTTTAATTTTCATAGTTGTACGTTTCCATTACGTACGCACACACACACACACACACACACACGCACACATATACACGCACAAACATTCACATACCTCCTTTTTCATATACACACATATATACATATACTCACACAGAGTTGAATGGCTGTTTGTTTATTTTATTCGCCCCTTCCTTTCTCCGCGTTTTTCTTTCTCAGACGGTTATTACTTTCTCTTTCCCTTTCTGTCATGGTTATTACTCTCTCTACCTATCCTTCACTGTATTACTATTTTCTGTCCTCTCCTTTCACTGATACTATTCTTTCTCTCTTTCCGTTGTATTCTTTTGCTCGGAGATGGCTATTGTATAAAGAAAAGAATTGCTCTTTCTTTTTCTTTTTATTTTCGTTTGATATTACCATATTATTAACATTAAATTAGGGCATTTATTACTTTTTAGTGGGTAATATATCGGTTTGTAGTTTTAATTTTTAATTTTTGATTAGTCAACCCTATTATTTTTGTAGCTAATTTTCGCTTCATTAAATTTATCTGTCGTTACTAGATACTTTCATATCGTGAATTGACATGTTAAAAAAAGCTGGAGCGGTCTATATATATATATATATATGTATATATTTTTGGTTTTGAATTATGTGGCGTTCTAGTTATCTTTCATTCTATTGTTATTTGTTCGTTCTCGTCTGGGCAACGAAATATCTTTGTATATTTTTGTTGATCATAATTATTCATACCGATATGTAATTCCTGACGAAGAATCTAATTTTTATTTCAATAAGAGATTTTCGTTTTTGTCTTTGGAATTAACTAGACCCCGAAAGAATTTGTAGAATGTATATTGGTGCTGTACCAACCTGGAATATGAATTAAAATCGTTTAAACCGATAATTTTTCCTTTCCTTATACTTCATTTAATACACACACACACACACACATACACATACACACACTCACAGGCCCACATACATACAGACAGACAGACAGACAGACAAACACACACACACACACACACACATATATATATTGAAGGAAAGAAAATGGAGAGAATTGAATGTATAAAAAATTTATTAGTATGTTTAAAAATGTTTAAAAATTTCTTTTTAAAACATTACAATACAAATAAATTGTAGCTACATTAAAAAAAAAACTGCATATGTTTCTGTGCTATCCCCTAGTTAATTAGAGATTGTAGGCATTTGGTTAAATGCTAAGAAAAATATCATATTGTTAGTATATGTGGTAGAACTTTTCAGAGGTTTTATGAACGTGTAGGGCTTAGGATATCAGTTTTGAAGATGCATGGAGAGTTTATAGTGGGTTAAAGAAGTTAGATGCTATATATAGTAACTGTATCTAGGTGGTAAGTTGTATATATATATATATATATATATATATATATATATATATATTAGAAAAAATAATAACCAGGCAGGTACTCAGATGTCTGGATGGTTGTACATTTACAGATTTTTATTCATATGTCACGTTTTATAAATTAGCGCTTTCACCTAGTCTTGTAGGGTCATCAAATTTGATGACCCTACAAGACTAGGTGAAAGCGCTAATTTATGAAACGTGACATATGAATAAAAATCTGTAAATGTACAACCATCCAGACATCTGAGTACCTGATTATTATTTTTTCTAATATATAATTCCTGTACATCACCTCCAAATCTTCCAATATATACACATATATATATACATACATATATATGTGTATATATATATATATATATATATATATATATATATATATATATATATATATATATATATATATATATATATATATAAATATATATATGTATATATATATGTGTGTGTGTGTGTGTGTGTGTGTGTGTGTGTGTGTGTATTCCTGAATATATCTTAGAAAATAGATAATAAAAAAATAAAGATAAGTAACATCAAATAAAATTAAAATAATATAATAGAATAAAGTAGAGTAAATATTAAATAAAAGTAGAAATAAATAAGTAAATAGATGGAAATATATATATGTATATCTGTGTGTGTGTGTGTGTGTGTGTGTGTTTGTGTGTGTGTGTGTGTGTGTGTGTGTGTGTGTGTGTGTGTTTGTGTGTGTATGTAAGATACATATAGTAAAAAATATATTGCTTCGAAAAAAAAAACGAAAATATATATGCAATAAGATATAAATAAATAATCACTTGAAAGGAGAAGAAAAATAACACTTTAGAATGTGAGGGAGACTAAAACTAATATAGTAAATAAATGAATGATAGGTGAGAAGATAAGGATTATTATACAACGGTTTTATAAAAATAAATAGATTTTTTTCTATTGGTTTGTTCATAGATACAGTTGTGGAAAAGTAATGATGAGTAGCAATATGGGGTGTAATGACAATATATATATATATATTCAAATTAATGTATTCACACTTTTGGATGCACATACCAAAACATATTTTCTCGGAAGTATCTATTTGAATATATTTATGTATAGACTCATATATGTGAGTATATATCATCTATATTAATATTTAAGTGTTATTGTCAATAGATTACTAAAATACATTGGGACTATCTAATGTATGCACTGCGTTTATACTTAGATTTAAAATTAGCGAAAAAAGGAAATATACGATAAGGTACTTTAGTAGAGAAAATTTGTAAATAAATAAATAGTGGGTATGGAGAAAAAAAAAATATAGTTAAGGGAATGTTATCAAAATTGAGGCATATTATTTTATATTTATATAGCGTCAACAGTTAAAGATATAAGCTATGGATCTAATAGGTATCTAATTAATTGAGAAACATATTTAGTAGAATTGATGATGTATGTTTGATCAGAAAATATAAGAGATGTTGTTGATTCAAGAATAATTAATGGTATTTATAGAATAGATATTTATGGGTATGTAAAAAAGAGCAGAATCTTTCGACCCTCTCGTTTATCAATTTTTTAATTGAGAAAAGAATATTATAGCGTCCATATTTACAAAGCTGACAATACTTATCCAGTGTAAAAAACAGTTTTGCAGAAAAAAGAGTATTCCATTTAATATTACAAATTACATTGCTGTCTTTTAATTTCCAGATTAATATATTAAGTCGAAGTGGATTATCAGAATTACGAAAAGAATATTAGTGGTTCGAAATTCTAACCTTAATAAATGTCGAAGAAGCACATTCAGCACAAAATGTATCTAATTTAGTAGAATTTAGAGAAGATATATATATATAAATAGATTACGAGTAACTGAAAAGCCACATCGAAAAAATTCTGTCATGGAGCAATTCACTGTAATTTTTATTAGGAGAAAAATGTTCATCTACCAACCAGGGCATTATATTGAAAAGGTCAGATTTTACTTGCACAGCGAAATGCAAAATCAACCATACAATATTTCCCTCCATCCTGCCAACACCAAAAGTGGCACCACGATATTTTTCGATTTTGGATCCAATACAAAGCATACAGCTCCTATCTCTTCCAACACTGTAAGCAGTGCTAAACTTAATGTTATCAATATAATAATAATAATTTTTTTATGGTTGGATAAATGTTATTATTTACATTGACGGAGGCTAATATGTTATTTTTATTTTTGTGATTATTTTATTAACTATGGCAGACTTTTTCGATGTGGCTTTTTAGTTACTCATAATTTATTTATATATATATATATCTTCTCTAAATTCTACTAAATTAGATAAATTTTGTACTGAGTGTGAACAATTTGGACCATATTATTACAGGTCATTCGTTCATGCACGGGTGTCATGGGAGATTGCTCGCCCCAACGCACCTCTTACTTCCAGCCGTAACATAACTAATTTCTGCGATTGTAGATTTAAAGATCATTGTAAATTCTAAAATTACTGGAAAAGAAAAAATGTAGTGTACCAAGCTATAGTTGAAACTGGCGGTAAACACTTCTACTATATTGGTTCTCATTCTACTATATTGGTACTTCCTCGACATTTATTAAGGTTAGAATTTCGAACCACCAATATTCTTTTCGTAATTCTGATAATCCGCTTAAACTTAGTCTAAGTAAATTAATTTGGAAATTAAAAGACAGCAATGTAATGTATAATATTAAATGGAATACTCTTTCTTCTGCAAAATTGTTTTTTCCACTGGATAAGTATTGTCAGCTTTGTACATATGGACGCTATAATATTCTTTCCTCTACTAAAAGATTACTACCCTTGTTTACATACCCATAAATATCTATTCTATAAATACCATTAATTATTCTATAATCAACATCTCTTATATTTTCTGATCAAACATACACCATTAATTCTACTAAATATGTTTCTCAATTAATTAGATACCTATTAAATCCACAACTTGCTATATAAGTATAAAATGCCTCAATCTTAATAACATTCCCTTGATTGTATGTTTTTGTCCATATCCTTATTTATGTATTTACAAATTTCCCCCACTAACGTACATTATCATATAATTTCATTTTTATTTTCGTTATTGTTTAATCTAAGTATAAACCAGGTACATACATTAAATAATCCCAATGTATTTTAGTAAGCTATTGACACTAGCACATAATAGATGATATATACACAAATATATTAGTCTGTACATTTATATATTCAAATAGATACTTCCGAGTAAGTATGTTTCCAGCCCAACGCGTGAATACATTAATTTGAATATATATATATATATATATATATATATATGAAAATGAAAGTTAACACAACACCACTATTTACTAACTTATATATATATATATATATATATATATATATATATATATATATATATATATATGTATATAACTTACTTCGAAAAGAATGCGTGGCGTTCTAGTTTTCCGCTCGTATTGCCTCCATTCAAATTATAAATTGGAACTTAGCTCATTTTGAGCACTTCAATTCTAGTCTGTTTCTGAATATTGTTAATGTTAACAATCTCTATATAAAATAGTATAGTTTATATATACATACCTACGAATAACCGCTTATAAGCTAAGTTGTACTAGATACATATCATAACGGTAAATTTTCAAACTTTCGTCTATCCCCGATCCTCATTACACCCCATATTGCTACTCATCATTACTTTTCCACAACTGTATCTATCAACAAACTAATAGAAAAAATCGATTTATTTTTATAAAACCGTTGTATAATAATCTTTATCTTCTCACCTATCATTCATTTATTTAATATATTAGTTTTAGTCTCCCTCACATTCTAAAGTGTTATTTTTCTTCTCCTTTCAAATGATTATTTATTTATTTATATCTTATGCATATATATTTTCCTTTTTTTCTTTTTTTCGAAGCAATATATTTTTTTCCTACATATATCTTACATATACATGCACACATACACACACACATCTATATATATATGTATATAAATATGTATTACCTAATTTCCATCTATTTATGTATTTCTACTTTTATTTAGTTTTTACTTTGTTTTATTTCATTATATTATGTTATTCTATTTTTATTTTATGTTTCTTATCGTTATTATTTTATTTTACTTTTTATGTTATTTTCTAATATAAGATCAATTCATGAATATTTATAACTCACCCCTAGATACACTTATTATATATAGCATTTAACTTCTTTAACCCACTACAAACTCTCCATGCATCCTTTAAAAATGATAACCTGAGCCGTACAAGCTCATAAAAAACCCTGAAGAAATTCTACCCCATATAGCTAGAGTATGATATTTTTTTTTAGCATTTAACCAAATGCTTAGAATTTTTAATTAACTAGGGGATAAAACAGGAATATATTTTAATGTTTTTAAAATAAATGTTTCAACATTTTTTAACATACAAATACATTTTTCACACATTTAATTCTCTCCATTTTCTTTCCTTCAATATTAATAATATATATAATTATAATAATCCTTAATTTATACAAGTGACCTTCGTATCATATGGTAGAAATCAACCAGTGGAATCTCCTGGATTACATATTCTGTAATGAGGTTATAGCTCCATTGGACTGACAATATATATGTGTGTGTATATATATATATATTGATAGAAATGGTAAGACAACAAAAGAATGAAAGAGACCTCGATATTATGTAAATAGAGGAATGTATCTGTAAATATAATATGTGACAATTATTCGGTAGCTATGATAAAACTCCGACTTTCGGATGTCGGGGTGGAAACCCATGCCGGCATCCGAAACTCGGAGTTGTATCATGGCTACCGTATAATTGTCACACATTATATTTACAGATAAATTCCTCTATTTACATAATATCGAGGTCTCTTTCATTCTTTTGTTGTCTTACCATTTCTATCAATATATATATATATATATATATATATATATATATATATACATGAATGAGTTGCAGACATTCTCCGTATAGAATACACTTCGTAGCTCTCAAGAGATTTAAACCTGAACAGGCAGTAGAGTAAATGTAAGGGCAAGCAACTTAAGTAAGTCGGTATACAAAAAATATTAAATACATTTGATACAAAACTTGTACATGTTTACATTTAAAAAGGTGTGATTTACAGAGAATAGAAATGAATATCAGGAATTAAGGGGATGAATAAGAGTTTTATGAGTCCAACAGCTGTTTCTGGGAGTTTGGTGGTCCAAAATAATGATTGTTAATTGATTCCATCATTGGATAGTACCAGCCTCCATCTTCAGGGGAGAATTTTATATTTGAGATTTTGACAGAAATGAGATTAAACAGGGAATGATTTCGTGGAGAACTAAGTGTCTAAGTTTATTAGAAGCAGGAGTTGGAAGGTATTTAGATAGAGAGTAGTGAGAGGAGAAAATAAATTTCAATGTTAGGAGTTATTAATGAGGTTAGTGATAGTAGTAGAGGTGGGGGTTGGGAAGAACATATGCATACAAACATATACACTCATAATGCTATATATATGTATATATATATATATATATATATATATATATATGTATACATATATGTATATGTGTATGTACGTATATGTGTGTGTGTGTATTTATATATATGTATGAATTTTTATGTACATTTTGATACATAGATAGGTATATATTTCTATCTATCAAAATATACATCATATTTTCCAAATGTTCTGATGCATATTTATGCTGGATACAAGTCTCATGTATGTTTATAAACACGCTCCGTACACATACACAAGCTTTTACAACCCTACTATCTTGTGTGTATGGGGAAGCTTGACTGCCATATATTTATAATGAATATAAATGTATTTGCTTGCATGTGCTCGTAAGGTTGTATGCGCCTATGTTATACATATAATATACAAACAAAAAAATATATAAACACACACACATACACATATATATGGGTATACACACACAAACATGTATACATATGTGTATGGATATATGAATATGTATACACATATACACACGTATATATAAAATATACTTGCATACTTATGCACTTATATGCGGTCATATAAACACATTTTTTCATGTTGAGTGCACATACAGCAGCATGCATTGTACATCCACGTGCGTCTTCCACCCTCACACAGGCCACGCCTTCACTCACGCATACGTGCTGATGTATGTATATGTATATATATGCTATATTTAAATATGCATGTACACAAATATATTCTTTGATTCTTTGATTCTTTTGTTCTTTCAGTTGTCTCCGTCATTTGACTGCGGCCATGCTGGAGCACCACCTTGAAGGGATTTTGCCTAAGAAATCGACCCCAGGACTTATTCTTTGTAAGCCTAGAACTTTTTCTATCTGTTTCTTTTGCCGAATCGTTAACTTACAGGGACATAAAGACACCAGCATCAGTTGTCAAGCGATAACAGTGAGACAAACACACACATAAACGCACACATATAAATATATGCGTACGAAGGGATTCTTTCAGTTTCCGTCTACCAAATCCATTCACAAGGTCTTGGTCGGCCCGAGGCTATAGTAGAAGACACTTCCCCAAGGGGCCACGCAGTGGGACTGAACCCGGAAACATGTGGTTGGGAAACAAGTTTCTTACCACACAGCCACGCATTTTCCTTAAATATTACACAAATGAACATACGAAACGCAAAAATGTCAACCGAAAATCACAGAGAAAAATATTCTAAAACGTATAAAAATGATATAAAAATATGAAATAAATGATTGGGAATGAAAACTGAAAGCAGAAAAGGTAAAAATAAGTAAAAAAATAAATAAATAAATTAGTTTAAGAAAGAAGTAAAAACGAATATAAAAAATATGAAAAACTGAATCGTGATTGAGAAAGGAAAAGGAGAGAGATAAAGAATGAGTGAGTGAAAGAGAGGGAGAGAGAGATAGAAATAGAGAGAAAGAGAGAGAGAGAGAAAGAGAGAGAGAGAGAGAGAGAGGGTGAGAAAGTTGGAAAGAGAGAGAGAAACGAGAAACAGAAGAGAACGAAACGTGAGACATTAAGACAGAGACATAAAGCTGAAGAGTGAGGGAGAAAGTGAGACAAAGAAAGGGGGAAGGAAAGAGGTATATGCAAGGAACAACGGCGTCGAGTGGGAGTGATGAAGGGAGAGTTGTGGGTACAGAAAGTGGAGGTGGAGACAGAAGGAGAGAGAGAGAGTGAGTGAGAAATATATTCAGATGTGGAATGGGAGTGTAATACTAGAAAGGCGTACTGAGATGGTCTGTGTGAAGACTAGGGTTTGGTTATAAGAAATGGTTTGTATGTGTGTATGTAAGTGCTTGTGTGCGTATGAATGTGAGTGTGTGTGTGTGTGTGTGTGTGTGTGTGTGTGTGTGTGTGTGTGTGCGTGTGCATGTGTTCGTGTGAGTAAGTGAAAAGCTTTGCTATTTCAGAATATTTAGGTCATATCGATTTCTGAATACATACTTGCATAGTACATACACGCCAGCATATACGTGTGTGTGTGTGTGTATATATATATATATATATATATATATATATATATATATATATATATATATATATATATATATAGTGAGAATTTACAAAAGAAGAAAAGACGAAGACGGGTGTGTAAACAACAAACAGATGTATTAGTTTAACGCTCGAGAAGTGAGAAAGTCTTTTACGTTTCGAGCCTACGCTCCTCGGACTGAAAGGAACACAGAAATAAACAGGGAGAGAAAATAGAAAAAGGTTTAGTGGCTATATATATATATATGAGCGGAAATGGTGTCAGTAAGACCCAAATATGCCAGGTAATGCTGAGTAAGTGCTATGGATAGACCATAGTTAAGCTCCAGGTTCGGTGATGATGCGAATAAGAAGTCCAACGTAGGTCATATACCAGCCTGTGTATATATAAAAAAAATATCTTTCAGAATGAGATAAAAAAACCAAGGCTATGAAGATTTTAGAACATTTATAAATAGAAGGTCTTACAGCTGTTTCCATGATATTTATTATAACCCTTCATCGGAGACGATGTGAGAAAATGGTTAAGCAATAGTTAATTTAGATGAGATACGAAATAGAGAGTTAAGTGGAGGAATGAAAATAGATCTGAGATATACAGGGATATCGCATTTGCAAATCCATTATTTAGGCAGGATGGTATACATATAAGATTACAATATCTTGTGAGTAAAATCCAATAGTATCTAAAATTGGTCATTCCAAGAGTTTGTACACATTGCTAACGAATCAAGAGTTTTATTTAAAGTGTTATTTAAATAAGTTATCTAAATTAACTACAGATTAACCATCTTCTCACACCGTCTCCGATGAAGGGATATAATAAATATCCTGGAAACAGCTGTAAGACCTCCTATTTATAAATGTTCTAAAATCTTCACAGCCTTGGTTTTTTATCTTATTCTGAAAAATAATTATATATATATATATATATATATATATATGTACATACACGCACACACGCACACGCACACACACACACACACACATATATATATGCATACATATATATATATATATATATATATATATATATATATATATATATATATATATATATATATATATATATATATATACATATACATATATATATATATATATATATATATATATATATATATATATATATATATATATACGTACATACATATATGTATATATACATATATATGTGTGTATGTATATATATCTATATGCATGCATGTATGTATGTATATATGTATATATATACATATATTTATAGACTCTCTTGCTATACATATTGTATTTAGTTCGTTCTTACTAGGGAAAAGTTATCGACTGAGTATACTCTATGACTAAGGTGGTTGCATTTATGACGGATACAGATACCTTCGAAAATACCATAAAAAGGACATGTGGATATATTTAGCTATGGATGCCTTCCCTTGACTATGTTTCGACAGCAGTTTAGCTCCTCAGCCGGTGCTGTGATTGATGTCCTACCGCATTATAGATGTTTACCTGCACCAAAACGGGAATAACTAAAGGCCTGGGATAGACATAGGGAACGTTTCCAGTTTATATGATAGAACGTTTACAATATGTATGTGCTAATTCACCTTGTAACTCTAATTACATTGTCTCTCTCTCTCTCTCTCTCTCTCTATATATATATATATATATATATATATATATATATATATATATATATATATATAATAGATCTTAGCTCGTCTAGTTGGGGTATATATCCATTTAGAGATCTCTACGGCTAGTTAGCCGGGTATATGATCAATGTGTATATTCATAAAATATACGATAAAGATGAATATCGAATATACTGGATAAACTACATACACGCATAGATGTGTATGCGTGTATATGTATTTAAGAGTATATCCCAATAACCATAAATATATCGACCTAAATGATCTTGTTTTCTTTTGTATTCTATATACTTATAAAATGTAAAATGTATTATAACTTTTTATATTGTAGAGTATATATCAGTCAGCATTCATAACGATGCTTGATCACGCCTCACATCATGTCGCTAGGATGTTAATATTTTTCTCTATCTTTCTCTCATCTTTTAATTTTTTTTCCAGCTTTAACTCCTTTCATGTCTTTCGTTTCTTTTCCACCCTTCATAACCACCTGTTATTTAGCAATACGCACCACCTAAATATTCTGAAAGTCTAAAACGCTTCGCACATTGCAGCATCCCATCTATTATACTTCACCTCAGTTTTCCTTACTTATTCTTGTTAGTTTGTACTTGTGATTCTTATGAATACTGGTGTAGCGCTATCTTCAGTTGATAAACAAGATTTGAGCTGCAAGAAGACCAAAGTTTAAATGGAATTACGACGTGTAGCATAACTGATTCTTTATTGCACAAATGAAGACACACATGAAGATGTGTTTACTTCCAAAAATTGTGAATATACTTTCTTCTAAATCATACAAGATAAAGAACTTAGAATTTGGAATTTCTTTATACTTACCTTTAGAATGAGAGTATTAAGTATCTTCGTAGACGCTGAGTCGTGGAAGACGCACTCTGATTTGGAAAATGAAATACATAGAAAACAATTTTTAATACTTATCAAAGTTTTGAACTCTAGTTTAAGTGGAGCACACACTAAGTGCTTGTTATTAGATGAAATTGTGCTCATACCCGTCGTTGAGCAAAATCAACAAACAATTACTAGACAGTATTGCATTATTTCAAATACCATTTTACATTTATATCGCCTTCGTACACCTGCCATAGATGGAGATTATTTCCTAAATGAAAACGGCTTGTGAGTCCAGTGACGGTTTGGTAGCAAATAAACAAAATTCTAGTCACTGAAAAGTAGAAAAAATCAAATCAAATAAAATGAAACTCTGTTTCGTAACACTGCCATTAGTTAACAAACAAGACAGCAGCAGGGGCATTGTGGCTACAGTAGAGTTAAAAAACAAACTATTTTACGTTTACTGATTAGTGATATTTATGTCAACAATGTTAGTTCAATGAAATGTTTTATAGTATAGAAAATATTTTCGATTGCAAAGTATTGAAATAACAGTCTTGGCAGGGAGCTGATTTCAGTTATCTCTAAGACAACCACAATTGATAAGTTAATAAAAAACACCAACCAACGAAAAAATAGTTCTTAACTGGCATCATGGTAGGTGTTTGGCAATTTTCAAGGTATTTATTTACGAACAAATTCGACTTCCATGTTACAAAACTGTACTCAGTTCTTATAGACAATAACATTATTTGGAGTTGAACACACTACTATAAAGACACTGCAGTTGCAAAAAGATTTTACGTCATTATTACCACCGCCTTAGCGAAGGCGGAGGTATTGTTTTCAGTCGTATTTGTTTGTCTGTTTGTTTGCCCGTAGACAATTATCTCAAGAATCGCTAGATGGATTCGAATGAAACTTTCAGGGATGTTTGGCCTCGTGACTGGCATGAACTGATTAAATTTTGGGACTGATCCGATACAAGACAAGGGATCTGGATTATTTTTCCAGTTTTTTAAAAAAACTTTTGAGATCGGTCGAGTTCATTTTTAGTATTCTAGTTTGTGAGAGCAGTCGAGTTTATTTCAGATATTCTCACACGTTCATCTCGGCCACGTGTGTATAGCCAAAACAAATTAGCACTGAATCTATTTCGGTTTAATATTTATCAATATAATATGATATAATATAATATAATATATATATATATATATATATATATATATATATATATATATATATATATATATATACATACATGCACACACATATACATATTTATGTATATACATACATATATACATACATATACATATATATATATATATATATATATATATATATATATATATATATATATACATGTGCACACATATACATATTTACGTATATACATACATATATATATATATATATATATATACATACGTATATAGACACATGCATACATATAAAGTTGATATATATACTAATTCATATTTATAATGTATAATTTATAAGTTTTAATTCATAATATTACAAAGTATAATTTTTATTTTTAATTTTTAATTTTCAATTTTTAACGTTTAATTTGTTGCATATTTTTTGAAGGGATGTAAAATCAGATTAACAATACTTTGAAAAAGAACCTGCAGATGTGTTGGAATAATTGTAAATCTGATGATTGCATATATATATATTTATATATAGATATATATATATATGACCACAACATTCAAATTTTTTTCGCCGTGTTTTTCTCCTTGTTTTTCTCCTTGTTTTTCTCTTTATTCTTTCTGTTGAAGAGCGTAGCTCGAAACGTTAAAGACTTTCTCTATTCCCGAGCGTTAAACTAATACATCCTTTTGTTGCTTACACCACCTGTCCTCGTTTGTTGTTGTTTTTTCATAAATTCTCCCATATATATATATATATATATATATATATATATATATATATATATATATATATATATATATATATATATATACATTTGTGTGTATGTATATATATTGTAATCTTCCAATACTGAAACACGTGTAGTTCCGTCATAGTTAATAAATTTAAGTGTTAGCTTAAGATGGAAATAATTAAAGAATTATATTATGTACCCTGCTGATATACTGGTCATATCCTTTAAAGCATTATTTTATGATGTGCAAATGGATACCATGAGCTTACTTTCAGATATACTCATTAGGTTATTATTTTTTTTTTGTATTATCTGAAATAGAATACCCGCATATCTATTAATCCCACCAAACTGAATTATTATTGACTTTTATTCGATACTTTGTATATTTCTAGATAAATATATAAATATATGATAAAGAAGACTCCCAAGGTACGATATTCAGATGCATGTAATGCTGAAGGGTTGTACCTGATTGATTCGGAAATTCGTTTTCCAAAATTATATATATATATATATATATATATATACTTATATACATATATACATAGGCGCATACATGCACATATATATATGTGTGCGTGCGTGTGTGCATGTGTGCGCGTGTATATGTATGTGTCTGCGCGCGCGCGTTTGAAATGCCAATAGTAAGTCTTTCTAATGAGAGTATAAATGCATAAATGCAAAATGGCTGAAATGCACAGAATGTGGAAATGGTAATATATTTTAGCCAATATCTTATCGAAATATTCCGAATATATCATTTCATCAATATTTATTTGAGGTCGATATTAAAGAAGCCGAAACACCAGATGGCAACTGTTGATTGTATTCACTTCAATTTAAAATAAAACTATCCAATTTAACCAATCAGTACAGGCTTCCGATAACTGGGATCAATCAAGCTTTATGAGTTTTATACGTGGCTGGAAATTTCAATTCGATCACATCAAGTTTAAAATTGTTCAGTGATCACAGAACAGATTGATCAAAGCAGCAGATGTGAGTGCTGTTATGATAGTCTTGGACCATGATAGTTGTTAATTTATTTCGTATATAAAAAGATTTGTAAATCTGATTTTTATACAAGAATGGTTCGCGCAGTCGGGCAGATATATTACTGATATATACAATGGTTGTGTATATTCAAGCGAGATTCGACCACGCAACATTGAAGGAAGAATTAACATGAGTGATGTTCGTCCGAAGGGTCTCTAGAGTAATGTTACTCGACAGGGTAAGCTGTTCGGTGATTCCCGAGTTTTTTCGGATTGAGCCGCTACTTCACAACATCGAGATATGTTACGGATATGTAATGAAAATGGCGCAGAAAAGAATCGCAAGATGGATTTTTCAAGCCAAACCAACCAGTAGGAGACATAGGAATAGACGAAAAATGAAATGGTTGGATACTATCCATAGACTTATTTGGTCACGCTGGAAAGTGTAATGATGGTTGCTGTTGATAAGTACATATGGAGGAGGCTCTAACTATAGAACCCGCGCAGGAATAAGTGGATGGAGAAAATTGATGGATGTATGGCTCCTTATTTAGGAACAAGTCCAGGAATTTTGAGCGGAGTGTGTCAGTACTCGACTGGTACTTTATTTTTGTCGACTCCGAGAGAATTAAAAGCAAAGCAGATTTCGGCGAGATTTGAATTCAAAATATAGAGTCAGAAGAAATATAGAAAAATACTTTTACCTACAATCTAACGATTCTGCCAGGTGACCGTCTTTAAAGCAAATTATATTAATACTAAAGAGTTACACTTCTTATGACGGGTAACTTTGAACGTATACGTTTGCCACCCGTGGGTAACATCAAGAAATTAGTCGTACAGCCAATAATCATAATTTAACTTGGTGCTTCTCTGATGAAATGAATACCGATTTTCAAAATAAAAATATATATTGCCTTAAAAAGATTGAATAAAACGAATTTCTTACTTGTTTAAGTCCTCCCAAAACTAATAAGCACTTCCGGGAGGATGAAAGTTAATGTCAACCCCGATGGAAAATGAATTCAGAAGATAAAGACAAATGAAAAGCTACTAACGCTTCTGCCAGCTCGCTGCCTTCGTATAGCGTTATCTTAAGAACAGATATATGCATTTAGCAAGGTGATGAATTGCCAGAATCATTAGAACTTTGGATAGTGTGCCACTCAGTATTTGTTCCAAGTGTTTGTGCGTAGAGTTCAGATAGCACCAAGGTTTAGTTTGCCTTTCGATTCTTTCTTCACTTTTCTTTTTATATGTTGTGCTTCGTTTAATCAAATCTTGATGGTTAGCAATCGTCTCACCTCTATCAATGACAAACTTAACCATCCATTTTCACCGTTCGCTATTTCTGGAAGAGTCATGGAGTAAATCCCTCAGGCATCTATTCCATAGGACCCTGTCAGAAGCAACCGTCTCAAGCGTGACCAACTGAGACTTTAGTCATTATCCAACCATCTCGCTTGTGGTCTAGCCCTAATTCTCCTGCCGCTTGGTTTTGGCTTGAAGACTGTCTTGCGATCGTTTTCTGCGGTTTTACCAAAAAAACACATCCTGCTTTTATGAGATGAATTTTGTTTTTTAATAACTTTTTTGTTATCTTTTATCTATTAATTGTTTCACTCATTGGACTGCGGCCATACTTCGGCCATACTGGGGCATCGCCTTAAAGGGTTTAGTCGACCGAATTGGACCCTGTACTTATTTTTTGCTAGGCCTGTTATTCTATCGGTCTTTTTTCTTGAACTCCTAAGTTACGGGGACGTGAAGAAACCGACACTAGTTGTCAGGTGGTGGCGGTAGACAAGTACAAACACAATGGAACAATCACACACGCACACGTACATACATACATAGTGGGCTTCTTTCAGTTTCCGTCTTCAAAATCCACTCACAAAAATCTGACCGGGTCGGTGCGATAGCAGAAGTCACTTGTCAAATGTGGCACGCAATGGGATGGAACACGGAACTATGTGACTGGAAAGCAAACTTCTTACCACACAGCTACGCTTGCATCTATATTGCAAAGTTTACATAATATATCTAAAACATAGCCATTGTATGTATGCATAGACGCAGTGGTCAGCGTTAAATTTGTTATTGAGTCTCGGTCTATGAGGTATATTTAATGAAATCAATAAACCCAGAATCTTATTTGTCCACACTAAAAAATAATTAGTTTTCTCCAAAATTTTAAGAGAACAGGAGTTTGTAATAAAATTCATTTAACTCAATTCATTACTTGGTCTCTTTTAATTTCAACGCTATTTCAAATTAACCAGGCATTGTCACCAAACAAATAGTCTCGCTAAAAGGAAGAATAGAGTATCTAAGAGGAGGTTCTTCGAGGAATCATTTCGAAAAGTCGACAGCTGCGAAAAATAATTGAAATAATTAAAGTTAATTATGTTGAGTTACGTGTATTATTCGTTACTAATCTCAATTTCCCGTCTGTATCAAATTCTAAAGGATTTCTAGGCGCGCGCGCGCGTAAGTGTGTATGTACGAGTGTGTGTGTGTGTGTGTAAGTTATTTTTAAAGTTTAGATTTAATTTTTTAATTTTCAAATTCAAACTGCGTTTTAGGTATGTCCCTAGTCGTGTGCCCGCAAAGTACGTTCTCTGCTTATGGCTACCTGGCATGATCCACGGTATTTGCACAATCACTGCTGGATCTACGTAAGGAATTCCACAGTGCATGTTGAGTATAGTATAAACAATTGATACGGAAGACAGAATATACTGGAAACTTTATTTATCACAACGATCGTTTCGCCACATTCTGCAACGCCCCCCTTGTTAGTGGAAAACTATACAACGAATTCCAATGTACCAATCAGTGCAGAAGCAATGATTGAAACAAGTAAAAAGTAAATGATAAAGATGATTTGCGATTTGAAAAATACATCAAACGAATTTCTGTGCTCCTGCCGTCTACCAAAAATATGCATAAAAATCTTCATGAAAATCATCTACAATTCCAGTTGTACCATTTTTTTTAGTCACGGTTTCTCCGTTGTTTTCGTCGAGGAACATTGAGTTGTTTGATTTACAGAATTACTCACAGATTTACTCCAAGTGGGTGACACCGGCTTTTAGGATGGGAGTGGAATAAAGGAGGTTCTTTTATCCTTCAACTCGTTTCACCCATTGAACTGCGGACATGCTACTACACCGCCTCGAAGCGTGTAGTGGAAAACAATCTTCCCTATTTCTTACTTTCTTTTCTAGAGCTGACACTTATTCTGTCGGTCTCTTCATGCCGAACCGCTAAGTTACGTAAAGTAAACAAACCAACACCAGTTATTAAACGGTGGTGGGTGGGGTGGTGATCACAAAAAATACGTTCCTGAGTTTGGTCGAAGGAACGTATTAAACATTGGGTCAATAATTAAGGTCAAGCGGTGATGCATCAAATATTCATTTACAGTTAGTCTAGCCGTCCTCTCGGACGCTTCAGTATTTCCACGCGAGCACGCCATCGCAGTCCTTCATGGATGTTCTTAATTCGTTAACATTTGTCATTCCACTGTCCTGAAGCAAGTTGTCCATATAGGTTAGACGTTTTCTTTCTTCCTCTGTTGATTCTTCCTTCAACGAATCGATTCAGTGCTATTTTTTTTAAGCTGTCCAATTTACCGAGTGGTGCATCAAATATTCCCCTATATCAATGAGGTGCTATGGTTAGTAGTTACCCATCTCAAACTAGTACCTGAATCTAAATTATTCTGGTTACAGTGAGTATTTAAGTACCAAGGGACTGTTGAATAAAGTGTTAGCAACAGAAAAGGGATTGTTAAAAAATTTTGAAAATCACTTGCGTTATTAACTTGTATTTGAACATTTCCAATTACGCAGTATTAATCCTATTCTCAAACCAAATCAGTGTAACATATAATAAGGCTGGGCCTTTGAATGATGGGTACAATAATTACCACAATCTGCCAAATACAAGTGCAGATTATAACTACATTATTTAACTGCCAAGATGCATGTAAGAGCAGCCTTAATGTGTTTAATTCGACAGTTAAGTCTCTGAAGTTTCTTAGCTGGCATCTACAGTTTTGAAGTTAATTCACTATTACTAGCTTGATAATTGGAACGTGGTTGTCGTGGGAAATCAAAGCAGGATCTGCATTTGTTATCCAGTGGTCTGTCTCTACTTTCTTCTTCTTCTTCTTCTTATTCTTCTTCTTCTTCTTCTTCTTCTTCTTCTTCTTCCCCTCCTCCTCCTCCCCTCCTCCTCCTCCTCATCATCATCATCACCACCACCACCACCACCACCACCACCACCACCACCACCACCACCATCATCATCATCATCATCATCAAGAGGGAAATCACTATGTACTACTGATAGTTCACGTATCCTCCATCGGTTTCCACAATGAGCATTCAGCTGTTCAAGTAACTGAATTACCTGCGAATTAAGCTAATGTACAAATGGCTGAGTATTCCATAAATGCTTGTACTCATAACGTGATCCTCGGGCAAAATTAGTGTAGCACAATGAGTGAAAAAAAAACCCGGCCTTTTGAATTGCAGTTTGACTGACTATCTTTCATTCATTCATAGGGCCGATAAAAATGATACATGTGAAATACTGGACAGATTAAATCAAGTCTATTTTATCTCTTTAATAATAATAGCCTTAATAATTTTGCCTTACGTTTCTGAAACTGATAAATAAAGTGTTTGTCAAATGCTGAATGAACTGAACGGAAACTACTTCACCCCGCTAAAATGTATAACCTGGGTGAGTTTTGTCTTTCATTTCTGAGTCTCAAAATATAAAGGATAAAGCCCCGTCCTGAGTCATATAGACTTATAGGGCCAGGTTCCCGATTTCTGTAGCGTATATAGTTACTCCCTAGAGGGACGCCAGTCCGTTGCAGGATTGCTTATTTTAGCCCGCTGAGTAAAACTGAGCAACGTAAACTGAAGCTGTTTCGCCCAGGACCACAACGCATCGCCTGCTACAGGGATCTAACCTAGAATGTTACGATTAGGAGTGCAACGCCCTAACTACTAAGCCACGTGTGAGCCTTATAAGAGGGTATCTGTAGAATAACAGTCGGATTAAATCAATGTTTCTTCACACCGCTAGAATTTTTAACCTTGAGTCTTTGTAGAAAATGACAGTTTCAAATCTTGGCACAAGGTCAGGAGGCTTGGGGGTAGGGGATACGTCGAATACCAGTTCAACTGATACTTATTTTATTAACACCGAAAAGACGAAAGGCAAAGCTGACTTTGGCGGAATTTGAACAAAGAATGTGAAGACGGACGAAAAGCTGTTAAGCATTTTGCCCAGCGTGCTAATAATTCTGCTAGCTCATCGCCTTCTATGTAGGAAATGATAATTATTGTTACTAACTCTGTCACTTACTGCTCTAATATTCATACATTTGTATATTATATGCTTTAAATGACCAACCGTCAGAAGATTATTTTTCGTTCCAGTGTCGGTTACGTTTGATAAATGTGCTACTTATCAACATTTATACTGATTCTGTAAAAAAGAGTTTATAAACCAAAGGTCTGGATTCTTTTTCTGATTTGCAACATAAAACTATTGCTAGACATTTCCAGTTTATGTTTTGTTAATGGTAGTAACTATAAAATTTTATTTGTCCCATCTTTTATAGAACGTCTTTGACATTAGTCGTGTACCAATTTTCTTATAATTCAGTTCTTTGAATAGAACTGCAGTTAAGTTCAGTAAGAAGTTGTCGGTTGTATATATTTTTTATAGCTGATTATGGAATAAACCTTTAAATTGAGAATTGTTGGTGTATTATTTAATCAGTTGATATTTGAAGTGGTGGATGTGGTGGTGGACCTCCGTCGTTCGATAGTGAATTCAATGTGGTTTACAGTTCAGGGCCTAACGCCGAGGAAAGGCTTTGCAATTGCAAGAACTGTTGGCTTTGAAGTGTCATCGATGCTTCTGTAACTTTGCTTTTTTTTTTCTTGGCAGAGGTATTAGTCCTACGCAAACCCAATTTTACCTCTGTAAAGAAGTAATCCATATTAGTGTGGCCTCTATCCTTTGACTATCCCGTGTGGGAGGCCCAGCCATGAGTTCCCACAACTTCAGATTGGCGAGATTGGCATCTGACATTTCATATTATAATGCAGATAATTTAATGGTAAAATTCAATCTCTCCACCCAGAATATGGAAGCTGGATTTACGCTAATGTTTATATGCATCCACTTTTGGTTGCATATTCTTCACTTTTTGCACCACTCCATCTGCCAACATTACAACAATTACATAACTCCGAGCGCCCAGAAACAGCTGTCTGACCTGACATACTATGTTTTGTATTCCATATAAATTTGTTCTGCATCTATATGTTTATACATAAATGTTCATCTGAATACTTTCAGGTTTGTTTTTCTCTGTATATATTCCTGTAGATACTTACATGTTTATATGTATATAAATTTTATATATCAAGCGCAAGCGTGTTTATTTGTTTATTTGCATTGTTATCTCCATATCAGATTACTTGCATTCCTCTCATGGCCACTCTTTACTATGCAGACTTAGTCCTTAATAAAGATAACGAAGTGAAACTGCAAATCATTTGAGCTTTACTACGTGTTTTCTACAATGAGAATCTCTAGATGTCACTTGAACACACACACACACACACACACACACACAGACACACACACACACACATATATATAAAGAGAGAGAGAGAGAGAGAGAGAGAGAGAGAAAGAGAGAGATATGCTACATACAGCTATATGCTGCAGTAGAGGTAACCCGTTCTTTGTCTATCTCCTTAACTTCTTGGCGATTTTAGGTATAATTATACTAATGTGTCCATCTTTTCTAATTTAATTAAATTCTATGTCTTTGTGCAGCTGAGGATTGCTCTGCATTTTAAATCGATGTAATCATAGCATTGTTCAATTAAATGGAGTTGAATGAAACGATCGTACTGCATTACCTCTGGATATCTTTGTCGCTTATTTTGATAGATATAGATATAGATAGATAGATATAGATATATACATACTTACGTACATACATATAGACCTATACATATATATATATATATATATATGCATATTGTGGACTCTCCTTTTGTAGACTACAGATGAATGTTTCCTCGATTTATTGCTAAACAAATACACAGATGAATTGTTTATAGTTGTCAAATGTTTGTGCTATACACTAGGTCACTCCTCTTATCAAATTGACATTGCTTTCACTGGTGCATGGTGTGCTACACGTCAGATGTGAAAGGGATCGGAGAAAACCTGAAATATTTTGCTCAAGAACTTTCGATCGTGCGTGCAATACTCTAACTACTAGTGTGTGTGTATGCATGTGTGTATGTTCACGCGTGTGTTTGTTTGTTAGTGTGTGTGTGATGTATTAATCAACATAATGCGCTCCACCCCGTGTATAATTCGCAGTTTTTTTTTTGTTTTTAGATAAAGAAAAGTATGTCTGTATATTGCGTACTTTATACTAGTACATGTAAAAAATGAATAAAAACAATTAGAACACATTATTTAATTACTTTTATTTTAGCCATATAACCACATAAACTACTGTTTTCAATCTCTGGAACTATTGATAGTTGAAGCACTTCTCCAGCTGAACAGGAACGGCACTAATTCGAACAATTGATATTTGGTATAATATTGTGGTAACCTGTATACAAAAGGTTATACATTAGACGTAAAGAAAAGCGAATATATGAATCAATTTGTGCATTTTCAAATTGAACTACGTATCTTAAAAGACAAAGGATGTTCGTAGCAACTACATTGATCAATCAACCAAGTGTGTTAACAAAATTTTGGCATGCTAACAATCTCCCTGTTTCGAAGAGGAAGGGCTAAATTGTGCTGAAATGCGAAATGTCCAGTCATGTCCTTTTCACTAAAGTGGGTGCATCTTGTCCACATATGAAGAACCTCTCATAAAGTTCTTAGTGCTTTTTAGAATCAAATAAAATCTATAGTCAGCAGAAGCAATTAAGGAAATGAAAAATCCATATTTCAGACGTATTTGGAGCAGATTATATGCAATGCACTAACGTTCTGATTTTTGAACATTTGTATAATGTGCAAAACTATGTACAATGCACTTTTGGATGATAAAGTTGTTTTTTGTCGTGCATTATACAGATGTAAATTCGATACGTACTTTCTCTCACTCCCGCATACATACATTTACAAATATATTCCATAGAGGGCATTTTCATCAGCGTTTTTCGCTTATAACGACCGAAGAGGATATCCACGTAACAATTTGTTGCCTAACCTTGAATCGTATGTATTAGATGCATTGGAAATATCAGTAATTAGATTTGTGGTTATTCTTACATACATACATACATGCATGCATACATACATACATACATACATACATACATACATACATACATACATACATGCACGCATACACACATACACACACACATACATACATACATACATATATACATACAAGCATTTATACATCCATACTTGCGTACATACATACATACGTACATACATCGGTACACACGTACATTTATGCATACGTACATGCATGCTTACATTCATACACACATACGTACACACATACATACATGCATACATACATACATACATACACACATACATACATACATGCATGCATGCTTACATATAGGTATATACATTCATTCACGCATACATATATACATATTTGCATGCATATATACATGCATTCATACATATATGCATCCATACATACATGCATGTATGCATACATACATAGATAGATAAAAAAGATAGATAGATGCATACATACATACATGCATACATACCTACCTACCTACATACATACATACATACATGCTCTAACGACCGTATAGATAAATCCTTAGTACTGGTTTGTTGTTGTTTTTGTAGTTGCTGTTGATGTCTCCGTCGTCGTTAGCCCCAGTTTAGTCCTGACTGTTGCAGTCTTATTCATCTCGTCTTTGTTTGAAGAGTACTATATCGAAGTCCGGATGTATATAGTTCAATCACTTTCCTTTTTTTCCCTATAACAGCATTACTAGGTTTGCGGGATAATTGGTTGCTATGTCTAACAGATTAAGTTAGTATGCGGAAGCTCTCTCATCATAGCTGCTGCCAGTGTCGCAGACTTTGCTGTAGCCGAGAAAGGCAATAACCGAAAAATACATACATATTTGCGAAATCAATGAAATCTATAATGTCTGGTAGGTCGGTAGGAGGCGTGAAGGTCGGTTCGGGAGTAGATAAACAAAATGTCGGCATCTAAGGGAGAGTGAGGATAGATAGGCTGGTAGGGGGGGACACTGATGGAACCACTGGTATTTTTATTAACAACGGGGAACGTCCTTACGTTTTCATGTTTGCTCTTAATGCATTGCAGCCATTGTTGAAGGTGTTGTTGCTGTTGTTGTAATGTTTCTTGCTCTAATCGCCATTATTGTTTCTGTTGTTACTTAAAACCTAAATCCCTGATTGAGTAAGCCTATAATCAAGTATATTCCAACCATGACCATCTCCTCTAATTTTTTTTTCGCGATGTCTAGAACTGCATTATCAAATATATCTGTTTTTTACAAATGTCGGAGTGTATTTGAGGGGAATTTCATTACCATTTCTAACCGAGCAGGAGGCCCTACTGGATATGAGGGAGGATCTTTATTGTTGATTCCGTTGTTGCTGGTGTTAATTTTATATTGTACATCATTATTCTGTTGTTGCTGATGTTGTTGTGTTCGTTGGTATTCTTCTTGTTACTGGTGTCATTTTTGCTGGTGCTGATGTTTTTGCTACCAACCTTTTTCTACTGATGTTGTTGCTGTTGTTGTTGCTGTAGTTGTTGTTGTTGCTGATATCATTCTTGCTAATGTTGCTGTTGTTGATATCATGGTGGTTGGTATTGATACTGTTATTCTTTGCTATTATTGATGCTTCATTTTATTGCTAATGCTGATAGCGTTATTATTGTTGTTGTTAATTTGCAGCCCCCGTAGTCAATAACGAAAGTATCATTAGGAAGTACCAGTCGAACAAATAGAGTTGATGTAATCGACTAGCTGCCAACCCCAAAATTTCAGGTTTTGCTATAGCAGAAAGAATTATAATGATAATAATAACAAGAGTACCTTCTGCTCTGATGCAGTTCCACTGCCCTGATGCAGTACCAGGCAGTGGCTCCCATGACTTCTGATCTTAACTGATTGGAAGTGTTATCATGTACATTCTTTTGACTTGGTATAAAAGATGAGCTACAGCAAATATTCTGCTCAATACCACAGATTTGCTTGTCAGTTGTTTGACCTTAACCAGTTGAGCATGTCTCTTAGTGGCTGACAATATGTGTATCTATAATCACGTGCAGAAGTAGCGATGGAGCATCATAGCCATGTCTTGAGAAGAATTCTTTAGAGTTTGTATAATCCACCTCTGGAGGCGTGGGTGCTTTGTTCATCATCCTTAAACATCCATTTATTCAGGGACCTTTTGAGCAAGATAGGCTACGCGACCTGCAGAAAATTCTAACTGGGCCCCACCTGCGAGGTCATGCGCTGTTTATCTTGGTATGAGATTACCATGTCGCGCACGTATGGTTGTGATGCACGTATGGTTGTGATGCACGTATGGTTGTGTCTGGTGTACCCTTATCAGACGGGTAGCCATGATGGATGTATTGGGCTTCGTATATTTTACCCCAGCGTCACTTTGATAGCATGAACTGCTCTCTCACTCAATAATAATAATAATAATAATAATAATAATAATAATAATAATAATAATGATTATTATTATTATTATTATTATTATTATTATTATTATTATTATTATTATTATTAGTATTAAGGCGGTGAGCTGGCAGAATCGTTAGCACGCCGGGCAAAATGCTTAGCGGCATTTCGTCCTTCTTTATGTTCTGAGTTCAAATTCCGTCGTGATTGACTTTGCTTTTTATCTTTTAGGGGCCAATAAAATAAGTAACAGTTGAGCACTGGGGTTCATGTTATCGACTTAGCCCTTCCCCCGAAATTGCTAGCCCTGTGCCGAAATTTGAAACCATAATTATCATTGTTATTATTATTATTGTTGTTAGTATTATTATTATTATTATTATTATTATTATTATTATTATTATTATTCCCTCAATTTGTTCAACTCCTCTTCCAATTGCAGTTCATCATTGACAACGAGAAGGTAAGTGTTATCTCTCTCCACACAACGTGATGGGTTGGTGGGTTAATCCATGGAAAAGGGATCAGAATGCCAAAGCTATATTATTCTTTGACAGATTCTTTATCTAAATGATAGCTTTGCCAGCTTTCGGAACTACTTGAAAAGTAAAGTGGAAGATATCAAACTCCTGTTTTTGAGAGAAAGTTTGATCACACACTTTTATAGTATTCGAACACTTCCATAACAATAACAAAGAATGCAAATAAATACATGTACATAAATGCAGATATAGACGGTTATCTACGTACATATTCACAAACACACACACACACACACACACACACACACACACACACACACACACACACACACACAAGCACACACACAGATACAAATACACACAC
>NC_142938.1:50424187-50444187 GCF_046866305.1 Octopus bimaculoides | reverse complement strand
TTTAATAAAAGTTCTTCCGCGTAATGATTTTGCGTTCATTTTGTGATAGACAGCTATCATGTAAAAAAAAATGCCAGCTTTCAAATTCTGTTTTCTGATCAGGTAAAACTGATTAAATTTTAAACCTCAGTAACATTTTTCTGAAATTGTTCTGGAACAAATAAATAGCAAAATCAGATGTAACGTGGAAAATTATCTCAACATACGAAATTTGAAAATTTTGACATAATTTCAAAATTTCACAGTATATGATAGCAGCAGGGAAGACACTACAAAAGTAAAGAAACAGACACTTGTAGAAAATCACACACACACACACACACACACACACACACACACACACACACACACACAGAAACACACACACACACACACACACACACAGAAACACACACGCACACATTTACAAGTGTACACACAGGTAATCACGAGTTTAAAATGGTGTATAGTAAACATATGTATGTATATACGTATATATGTGTATGTATGAATGTGTGTGTGTGAGTGTTTCTTTGCGATGGACAGCAGAAAAGCCAGCTGCTCCTCTCCTTAAAGCTACGTATTCCTCACACCTTTCTTTCCCTTCCTTGGCGTTTTAAAAGTTAGTTATATGTATGTGCATAAGTGTGTGTGTATGTGTGTGTGTAGTGTGTGTATGCATGTATCTATGTATTTACGAAAGTAGGTAATCAGCGTCGCGTTTACCATCCATGAATGACACCTGTATTAACATTACCATTCCATTGCCACTTCGTATTTGTCGCTTACACAACGCTGTCCTCCCTTTCCCTGATATCAGCCACACTCAATATGCCACCACATTTCCCTCACACTAACACTCTTTGAGCCATTCTCATTTTATCAAATAATAGCCCAAACCTACTAGGGGGCCCATTATAGATTTTCATTGCAATTCATTTAGCCTATAAGTGACCTGGATGTTAGTATAACATGTATGCAAAGTTTCAAGATTGGCTCACTGGTGTAGACAACAAGATGATAGCAGACAAATCGACAGACCGAAATTGCCATTTATGTATAAGATGTATGGACAAAATATGTGTGATATGCGGATTGCGAATGGAGGAAGCCGTTGGTGGGTGGTGTGTGGTATGCGAGGCTTCGTAAAATGATTTTGTGGATGTGTGCTGGGAAATAGTTGGGGAAAAATGATGAGCAATTGAAGTGAATTAGATGTTTAAACAGTTGTGCGCATGTGTGCGTGCGCGATGGGTGTGTATGTGTGTGAGCGAAAAGATAACTGTGCAAACATTGTCTTGGGTGAATGTGTACAGCTTCGTGTACAACTTCGAGTAAGACATTATGTTTGTGGGAGGGTATTATAAGAGTAGGCAGTGATTGTGCACTGGAGAAGTGACGCAGTACGGTTCGATACTTCGCTAGAGAAAATGAGTGGTGAAGGTTACGTGCGTATGTGTGAATAACATGACTTTTTATCATTTAGTCATACGGCTAGGCAGTATCTATGACACGGTTCACGGATTCCAAGATTAGTTGAGGAAAGTGGGGAGGGTGTTAATGTATCCCTGACCCGAAAACTTAGGCAAGAGAATTTTAATTTGTATGCTTTCTTTTATTCTAGATAGAATAAGAAATGATATCTAATCCCATCTAATTTTGGTGCCTTAGGCGGTCGCCTAGTGTACTAAACTCTTACTGTGTGTCCTATCCAGAATTGTTCCATTCGTTTCTGTTGAAATACTTGGGAAATTCTAAAACCATTTCGTTGTTTTTCCTAATAACTACTTGTCCGCTTGTTTCCACGCCTGTATAACAAACAATCCCTATAAAATTTGTTCCTTGTGTCCCCTGATCAGATCCAACTGATTGACATATTAATATATATATATATATATATATATATATATATATATATATGCATACATACTCATGTATGTGTAAAAATGTGCGTGTTTGCGTGTATGTGTATGTGTGTCTATAGACACACACCCATACACAAACACACGTGTCAATAGACTGGGTGTATTAATCGAAGTGTACAGAGTTATATACTCATTGCGGCCGATCTTAATCGATTTCGTGCTTGGGATTCAACGGAATCGCTATATTTCATTCCACAACGAGTACCTCTGATAATCACAGGGTTACATAATCGGATTGTTACATAACACTCTTTCGAATCTGTAGCGCGAAACCGACTAGTAAAATCGGCCGTAATGGATAAATAATAATGTACACTTCAATTCATATATATATATATATATATATGCATTGTATATAAAACTTTTGAGAGGATGTCAAAAATGATTCTTTTCTGGAAATAATAATTCTGGAAGCGATACATATTCTCCTATAAAGAATAGCATGTAAATTTTGGGTTGAAACACTCTTTTCGTTAAGGCTGTCCGTGGTGCATGCGCTGACATATCCTGTACACGTGACAGTTATTGTATCATTGGACCAAAACCTTCGAATTTCTCTGTCCATTTTCAAAATTTTATCAGCGAGAATTGTATGTATGTTGCTGAGGTCATAACACTTTAACAAACTTTTAAGAGAACTACAGCTCCAAAGACTAGATAGATAGATAGATAGATAGATAGATTGACTGACAGACAGACAGACAGACAGACAGACAGACAGACAGACAGACAGACAGACAGATAGATAGAGAGATAGATAGATAGATTCACACACACACATGCACGCACACACGCACAGTTACACACACGCGCACGTACACACATACTCGCACCAGAATACAGGAAAAAAAAGAAGCCATAAGTTATTTTCTCAGAGAAAAGACGTTGAAATATCGATTAGAAATTTGATTTCGCTTCCCATCTGATATCAGAATATTAATCACGATATTATTGTGTACAATTCATGTAGTGTCAGCTAATAAGCAACTTAAAATGTTTGTTTAATGAATTCATGTTATGGTAATGAATTTATGAAGTTCGACATTCTTTGTGATGTTTTTCTCTCTCGCTCTTTCTCTTTGTCTCTCTTTCCCGCCCTCTCGTCTCACTCTCGCTCTCTGTTTTACATGACTGTGACATTAATTCCTGATAGTTTAATTCCCATGGGATGAGTGTATTTATGGGTTGTATGTATGTATGTATGTATGTATGTATGCATGTTTGTATTATGTACGTATATATATATATATATATATATATATATATATACACACATGTATGTATATATGTATTTATATCAATACAGATTCCCATCCACGATAATATCACTTCTAACTAAAGGAAGTGGACCTTCAAATCCTCATAATGTATACACGTATCTACAACTACCTAACTGCCTATACGCATATACACATATATACATATACTCATATATATATATATATATATATATATATATATATATATATATATATATATATATATATATATATATACTATAATGGAGAAAGCTGCTTATTAATTAGGTACGTAACAATTACTATAAGTACTAAAAGAAAGCAATTATTAAAGGGTTGACCGTCTGGAAATATTTTTTATAAATTTATGTTTTCATAAATTTCCTATAATTTCGATTTCTGAAGTTTATTGAGTTTTTTGAACTTCAATTTCTCACAAATTTAAATATCCACTGCGTCAAATTCATCACAAAAATAAATATTCATTGCATTCACTGCGGAATATTCCATTTTCATTTGCAAAGTCTCTCACTTTCTCTTGTAAGTTTTCATTCGGTATTAATGTATACGTAATGTAAAAATATTATTTGTTGAATGAAAATTTTTTAAAATACCCGTATAAATTTTGAACGCAGGATAGCTGTGAGAAGAGCCAAGAAAGTTGGGTAATTACTATTAGAAGACGAGGAGAAAAAAGTTAACAAGTACTCGAGACTTGCACCTTATTCACAGTTTCCAAACACAACTTCAACAGTGACACACACACTCTAATGCACACTCGCACACACACATAGATACACATACACACAAAGGAAAGGCAATGAATGTGTGTGTGTGTGTGTGTGTGTTTGCGCGCTATTCACTGACAAAACTCCGTGCTGCTTTACTTTTGTGAAGTTTTGTCAGTGAACAGGTCGCGGTTTCAAAGCGACGAAAATATTTTGACACAAATGAAGTTTTAATGTTGAAGTGAAACTAACGGTATTTGTGTGTTCTTGAATGATTTACAAACATTTTCCACGCTGTAATTGCTTTTGTTTCAGCACACGATCTCAGATCAAGTCACTTGCTATACAAGTACATCTCCGTAATTTTTTAAAACCACTGTGGATAAATGTCGTCAATGACCTTCTCAGTGTCTCCAGTATTTTAATTTCTACACAAACAATCAGGGGCAGGGAGTGGGGGTGCAAAAAAATTCATAATTTCTCAAATTTTCTTTTTTATAGCATATAAATGTATTTATAGGGGAAAACATTGAAAACCATCAATACATGCGAGTGATAAAGAAACGAGGAGGGTTTTCTTTGGATGTGCAAGAAGCAACAACTAAATCACCCTTAAATCACGTTTCCCTCCGAAAATATTAACAAAATTTTCCAACTTTTTTGCCGAAAATGCTCATCCCATGGTTTTGAAGTGCAAAACAAAAATTGGCCCAAGTAGGTCCGGAGTGGGATGATGAGAGCGGGGGTGTATAAAATAGAGCTTTCAAAACTTTTGCCATACAAAGATGCCCCCCAACCCCATCATTTCGAAGGCTGTGGTTTTTAAAAAAATGGGGAAAATCCCTGAAAAAATTTCCCCCGCAAATTTCTTTATAATCATAATCTATGCCATTTGAACGGGCTTTGTATAAATTTTCATTAAAAGATATCCATCTTCCAGAAAGTTATGAGGGAAAAAACGTCAGATCGTGTGAATTTTCTGAAACTCCCTTGTCCACCCCCTCACAAACAATCTTTCCCATAAATCCCTATATACTCTGAAGCCACAACATGCAAGCGGTATTTGTAGACAATTTTCTTTAAAAGTATCCATTTTTCTGGATGTTGCGAGGCAACAAAGTCGGGGGCGTATACATATGTAGTAATGCACTTTTATTTATACGATTTTTTCATTTCGTGTTTATTTCATTCATTGTTTACCGTGTTCTCTCTCTCTCTCTCTCTCTCTCTCTCTCTCTCTCTCTCTCTCTCTCTCTCTCTCTCTCTCTCTCTCTCTCTCTCTTTCTCTCTCTCACGCTGTAAAGCTTACAGATGGGCTGCTGAATTGAAATGTCTATGTTGCTTTGAGGGGAAGGTAAAACTTGATAAACTGCTTCTCCCTCTGTTGATGGACTGCTGTGATGTTTGTTTCAGAAAGAGAGATTATGACTGTCATAAAATAATGAAAGCAATATTTTCTAAGCAAGCGAGCACTATTATAAAAAGAAATAATTAGACGAAAAATATAAAAATTCTTATGAATTGGAATCAAATGTGAAAATATTATCAAGTGGCTAGCAGTATATATAATATACGTATCTGTACATATATGTATGTATACATACATACATACATACATACATACATACATATACATACATACATACATACATATATATATATATAGACATACATATACACATTTATATATATCATATATATATATATATATATATATATATATATATATATATATATATATATATATATATATATATATATATATGAATGTATTCATGAGTAGGACTTCAAGTTGCGCTACTGGGGCTCTGAATCAAGAGTTCAAACGTTCTGTTGAAGTGTGTGAATCAACCTCTTAGACACCGCTGTCCCCAGGTCTACTCTGACCTGGAATAGTAGCACTAACGCGTCCCAGTCATGCATTAACTTGTATGTGAGTGGTCTTGCATAAAAATACTCGGGTTGGTGCCAGAGGTGCAGTAAATCCACAGGGAGCGAGGGAGGCCTGGTTCTTTTCTAATGCATCCCCTTAGAAGACTAACTCTTATATAAAAATTGCTGCTCTATTGAACCAGATATATTGCACTTTGCTTATCTCTGGGTTTCTTGGTATTACCTGTGAGAGTCATTGAGGTGTATATGTCACACTCGACTTAAAACACACACATGAGCATTGTTGGCATTATCTGTCAGGTTACAAGTTCAGTTTACAAGTTCAGCTTACAAGTAGACAACCATCACATGTACATGCATATATGCGTACATTTATACATATATGACTGGCCATGTTTTAAGTAGCTTGTTTACCAATCACATGGTTTCGGGTTCAATCCTACAGTGTGGCACTTTGGTCAAGTGTTCGCTACTATAGCCACGGGCTGACCAAAATATTGTTAGTGGATCAGGTTAATGGAAACTGAAAGAAGCCCGTCGCATGTATGTATATGTATGTATGTATGTATGTATGTGTATATATGTAATCTCTCTCTCTCTCTTTCTCTCTATCTATCTATCTATCTATATATATATATACAAGTATATGTATGTAATGTATATATATATATATATATATATATATATATATATATATATATATATATATATGTACGTATGTTTGTGTGTATGCGTGTGCTTGTCCCTCATCTCCGCTTGACGACTGGTGACGGTGTGTTTACGCTCCCGTAACTTAGAGATTGTGCAAAAGAGATCGATAGAGTAATACCAAGCTTTAAAATGGCCTGGAGTCGATTCGTTCGAGTAAAACGGTTCAAGGCGGTGCTCCAGCATGGCCGCAGTCAAATTACTAAAACAATTAAAAAAAGATAAAATCTATCTATCTATCTATCTATCTATCTATCTATCTATCTATCTATCTATCTCGGTAAGAGAATATTAATTCCGAAACCGGTCCCCGAATAACAATGTTTTATTTATGTAATTTTCACTGTCTTGCCAGCATGCGGTTTGGTATTTCGCTGAATTTCTTTTGAGAACTATTAGGTCTTAGTAGACACAACATGTGATCTTCTTCTAGCACATTAAATGTCCACTTAATGGTCATCGTTATATATAAACATATATCTGTATAGATAGATAGATAGATAGATAGATAGATAGATAGATAGATAGATAGATAGATAGATTGGCGGGTAAGTGAATAAATATATAGATCGATATATGTTCTCTTTGATTAAAAAATCTGTCAAATGTTTTATTCAATACATATATTAATATATGAATTTGTAAGACGATGGGGATTGATTCTATCATTTTCCAAAGTTTGTTGCTTAATACGACACTTGCGTGGAGAAATTATTGCTTGAAGCAAAAATGTCTGTACAGCAACGACGTAAATCACCATCTTTTGTACAAACTTCACACATACATATATATATATATATATATATATATATATATGCGTGTGTGTATGTGCATACATACACCATTCATATATGTATATGTATGTGTGTACGTACATACACCATTCATATATGTGTGTGTGTATGTGTAAGTATGTATGCGTGTGTTCGGGAGACATAATGAATTCGTAAACAAGAATGGAAACCTCAGTCTTCATGCTTGATTCCATGGTTTCAACCTGTCAAATTCTCCACCATCTTAAATGAGACAGAATTTGATTTAGATAGATCATCCAATTTCATTGTTATTGACCTAGTTCAACTTTAGGACAGCTATAAATTCGATTTACCTGTTGAGAAACAGTCTCTTTCTCTATGCAACTTTCTGAGAATTAATTTCCCTAATATATTACTCTACCGCTTGTAGACATTTACTTTCTCATCTATGATAACCTCACGTCAGCTTCACATAAACTCTGCAGCAGCCCACTGCAAAAGATTCTCTAACATTTGTAATTACTTCCAAATCGTCGTAATTCTGAAAAAAATTCGTAAGGTTGAATAAAATGTATGAGTATAAATCATCTCGCTTCAGTTTCTCTCAGTGTATCCAGAAATAATTAACTATCACAGACAACCTTTCTCAGCCTCTTTGTATCTCCATTCTGCCACGTCTCAACCTTCTACGGTCTACCAGTTATAATTATACCGTTAACATTTCCTGACTCCAACGTGCCACTTACATCTGGTAAACCGACGCATCAAGTCTCTTACAAATGGCTACATTTCGACTTTCAACATGTCATAATTGTTGACATTTGCATCTTACAATTAACTGTTATACATAGGTGATCTTCGACATGTAGTTGATAGTTTTGCTGCCGAGTGCTGCTGGCAGGAATGAAAATCGGTGTTGCGAAGACAGACACTCGTCCTCTCAAGGAAGACTGCGCAATGCACTCTACATGTGAATGAGTTCTATTGAAACAGGTAGAGAAGTTAATGCATTTCAGGGCCATTTCATGAATGATGGAAAGTAGAAGACTTAACTAAGTACAAGAATTGCAGGAGCTGGTGCAGCAATGCACCAGTTTCACCATACGCTCATCATTAAGATGGAGGTAGGTGTAAAAGGCAAACTCTCTATCTTCAATTTGGTGTTCGTGCCTGCTTTTACTTATGGTCATGTATCTAGTGTACTGATAGAAAGAATACAATCATGAATACAAGCGGCCAAGATAGGGTTCGTCGGAAGAGTCTTTGGAGTAACTTTACACGACAGAGTATGCAGCTCGGAGATTAGAGAAGCGCTAGACGCTACTTTTCCGAATTGAGAAATCACAGCAACGATACTATACTACGGATAGGTACTAGAAATGTTTCAGGAAAGAATCGCTGGACAGGTTTAATGGGCAAGACTAAACAAGAGCCCAGGAGTGGACCACGTGCAAGATGTTTTGGATAGTATCCGTGAGCTTGGTTGGTCTTGGTTGAGGATCCAGCCAGATCAATTGGAAACAGTTGCTTCTGACAGGAGCCGATGGATAGCGTGCTTGAGGACACTGCCCCACACCCTCCCAGGATAAATGAGTGAAGAAGATGAGATGATATGTCACACACACACACACACACACACACACACATACATACACATACACACAAACACACACATGATGGTGCTCCAGCATAGGCACAGCATTAGGGCTGAAACGTATAAAAGAATTAATAAATATAAGTATGTATATGTGTAAATACATATATATATATGTGTGTGTGTGTGTGTGTGTTCTGACACCGACACATATATAAGTATATGTGTACGTGTGTATATATCGACTGTTTCTCTGCTAAGTTTTAATCACAATCCCTCCCAATATCATCATCAGATTATGTAATGGAAAGGCTGTATATCATTAAAAGTACTGTTATTACTAAAATATATGTTCGAAATACTTATAAAAGACACACATGAAAATTACTTTGAGAAGCGAATATTGAAGCCAATTATGTCAAATCTCAGACACAATGCATTAGATTTCTGACACATTTTAATTCCATTTACATGAGTGATGCAAAGTATGTAAAAGCTATACATGTCACCTCATTAACGAAAAAGAAAGAGCTAATAATATTTTTTTTATTAGTATGGTGTAAAAGTCAGCTCAGAAACGAAAAATAAAAACTGTACTCTTACTGATATGAATTTGCACTAAGTCAATAATGACGTCATGAATGAAATATTATTGGAGTATTTCCACCGCGTGGAGGCGCAATGGCCCAGTGGTTAGGGCAGCGGATTCGCGGTCAAAGGATCGCGGTTTCGATTCCCAGACCGGGCGTTGTGAGTGTTTATTGAGCGAAAACACCTAAAACTCTCCGGTAGGGGATGGTGGCGAACACTGCTGTACTCTTCCACCACAACTTTCTCTCACTCTTTCTTCCCGTTTCTGTTGTGCCTGTAATTCAAAGGGTCAGCCTTGTCACACTGTGTCACGCTGAATATCCCCGAGAACTACGTTAAGGGTACACGTGTCTGTGGAGTGCTCAGCCACTTGCACGTTCATTTCATGAGCAGGCTGTTCTGTTGATCGGATCAACTGGAACTCTCGATGTCGTAAGCGACGGAGTGCCAACAACAACATTTCCACCGTACATAAAAGAACGTGTACAACAAGAATAGATTTATTAGTTGTAATCACTTCGATTTTTTAATCATGCGATGTATTGAACATCCATCGGATGTACCCATAGTAGGGCAAAATATCAACAATATCCTTTTATGCAGACGATACAGTAACCACAGAAATATGAGAGAAAGATCTACAGAAGTTAGTTTGTATAATTAATTAAGTACGAAATAAGCACAAATCACGCACTGAGGTCGATGTAATTAACTTGCCCTTCTCACAAAATTTCAGGCCTTGTGCCTATAGTAGAAAGGATTATTATTCATGGGAGTAAGGTGGTGAGCTCGCAGAATTGATAGCACGCTGAAAAAAATGCTTAGCGGCATTTCTTCCGACTCTTTACGTTCACGTTCTGGGTTCAAATTTCGTTGAGGTTGGCTTTGCCTTTCATCCGATGAAATTAGCACAAGCTATCCGCTTACGCTAACACCTGGCCTTATACCTATAGTAGAAAATAATTATTTGTGAGAGGAGACTGGCGAGTTGGCAGAATCGTTAACACAACGGACAAAATGCGCAGCAGTATGTTTTACAGCATTACGTTCTGAGTTCAAATTCCACCGAGGTCAACTTCGCCTTTCGAATCGATAAAATAAGTAGCAGTGGAGCACCGGAGTTTATGTAATCGACTAGCCCCTCCCCTAAATTTCCAGGCCTGTAGTAGAAAGATTTCATTTTGCTTATAATAGAAAAAATATTAATTATGAGAGTGAAAAGTTAAACTTGGGTTTTAATGGCGATTATGACAATTTAAAAGAAAGTACAAGGTACGATAAAAACACTTCACCTTTCCCATTCTTGATAAACGTTTCAATAGCACAGTGTGCCTAAGTCTCAGTCACAATGGTAACTAAAAAATCCCCAAGCAATAAGATGTTAGCTACATGACGAAATCATTATCATCTACTTTAACTCCACTAGTTCCAGACCGATGGCTATAAAAATTCGAACGTTTTTTTTTTGCGTCTTCTGCATCACCAGTTTGCAACATAAGAATTATTGGAGCGATTTTGAAAAGCATCGATAATTTTAAATATTTATGAACCAGTTGGAGAAAAACATCAAAAACATTTAATCAAAGACTGGAGAGGCCAAAGTTGGTTTTGGAAGATGAAATATGTCTGTTCAAATATTCGTCTGGCATTGGTGAGGAAAAAAATCCTAGAAGACATAAAACCCATACTTACATATGGACACGTCTTCTTGAATATCAACAGACAAGTGCAAAAGCTTATAAATGTTGTAGTAATGTCGTTCTTTGACGAAACCCGAATAAATACTATGCAGAGAGAGTAACAAACGCTGAAGTACTCAGACAAACAAAAACCATCAGAAAACTTCTTAACAGCGTCATGAAACAGAAGGTTAAGTTCATTGGACAGCAGCGAAGTAGATACAGTCTCGAACATCTACTGGAAATCTAAAGGGGAAAAGAAGCCAGGGAAGGTATAGTAAGATACTGGATAGGCGATAGTGTGAAATCACTTGTGTGAAATCCAAAATCGCATGAAGAACCACGATTGGCTTCGCATGCCAGTATGATAAAAAAAAGAAAATATACATATAGAACTATATTCTCAAGTTGAAGATAAAATACATCACGATCTTAGCAATATTTTTATGTAACTATATAAACGTCTATTCGTGAGTATCTTTCTCGTAATTTTTATGGTTGTCTTTAGAACAATGGCTTTGATTTTGGCAAGTGATATTATATACCCTGCTCCAATCTGGTCAGCCCCAAGGAAAAACTAAGCTAAGAGCATTAAATTCCTTGGAAGAAAGCAGCGAATGTATACAAAAACAAGGACGGTAAAAAACGGACAATGTTATACAAATACAATAAAAATAATAACAGGACATAACAGCAGGAATCTTTTGACTAAGGACGAATTAAATTAAGCTGGCGTGTGTGGAAATAAAGCCTTACAGCAGGGATACAAAGTTTCACAGGCACAGGGAGGAATATCGATGTTGCACATATGTATATATATATATATATATATATATATATACATATACATATACATATATATATATATATATATATATATATATATATATATATATATATATATATATATATATATATATATATATATATATATATATATATATATATATATATATATATATATATATATATATATATATATATATATATATATATATATATATAGGTGAAGGTGTTGCTGTGCGGTAAGAAGTTTACTTCCCAAACATATGGTACCGGGTTCAATCCCACTAGTGAACAATCGAATCCAAAAGAGCTTCTGGTAGATTGCACTTTTTGCAAGAAGTAGCAGTCAAACTTCTCTTGCACCACAGCCTAGTGTCATTGAAAAGGAAGCTAGATACAGACCGTCATAAAGCGAGATGAGGTTGTCACAGCTGAAACTCCTTTGATAATAGATCTGCTCGGTCAGGACTAACTGAGAACTAAACAGTAACAGCAAAATAAGAGCAACGGTAGTTAAGAGAATGAGCCAAAGAGGGCTTCTCTACGTTGCTACTTGTCCTGCTAAAATTAATAATTAAATCTCGCTAAAACCAAACCACTTCCTACTATCTGAAATAAGGCGAAGACACATTTGATCATCTATTCGTTGCTACAATGCAGTAGACGGAATAGTAACTGTTGGAAATCCTTCCGTCAAGACTCACCTGAGGACAAGCAACAACAACAACAAGAGCATTAACAACAACAAAAACAACAATACCAACAGAATGAACCAACAAAATCTTCTCTATGTTGCGTTTGCTCTGCTAGAAGTAACATCCAAATTTCCTGCTAATCAATCGCATGCTATTGTCTAAAATAAAACGAGTACTTATTAGATAATCATGCGTTTAGATAAACTAGAAAAGGAGAGGTGGACACAGATGGAACTCTTTTAACGAAAGGTATGTTTGATTTACCCGAGGTTAAGCTATAACAGCAACACCAACAATAAAATAAAATGGTAAAACAATTGGACATGCAAATAGCAGCATATTCAAACCCTCACAGTTCCAACCCTCACAGTCGTTGTCGTTACATAGAAGTTTAATCGTTCTTGAATAGCTAGATAAATTGCCAGAACGCTACAACATCATTTTATGAACACTGTCCCTCACTCTGTCTCCTTTCAATAAACATACAAAAGGTGATGATGATTATAATAAAGATGACGACGATGATGTTGATGACGATGATGATGTTGATGACGATGATGATGTTGATGACGATGATGATGTTGATGACGATGATGATGATAATTTTGGGGCTGTACATTAGGTCGCTCTGTCCTCAAAATCGACATTGCCTGTACCACACATCAGGTGTCGAAGTGAATTCAGAACAACGTGTGTTTGTCCCACAACATCACTTGACGATCTGCGTTGGAGTGTTTTGTACCCTTAACTTAGTGGTTCGGCAAAAGATGCGATGGAATAAGTACCAGGCTTTAAAAAGATAAGTACTAGGTTTGATTTGTTCGACTAAAATTCTTCAAGGGAGTGCCCCAGCATGGCCGCAGTCTAATGGGTGAAACAATTAAAAGATAAAAGGAAGTTAAAAGAAATGAAAGATCACTGAGACTATGTATGCCTGAGGTTTAAAAAGATTGTATAGTCATTACTGGAATATCCGTCATCATAGGTTTGCTCTGTCCTTGGGGCTGAACTAAGATAACTTGTAAAACTTACTTTATCAATCTTGAATCGATGAGAGACAAATACACCCCTGAAGGGATTTGAACTAAGTGCTAAATACCATAAAGTATATTGTCTGGCAGTTTATCAGTTCAGCCACCAGCCTCTCTACAAGAATGTCACATTTAAATTTTGGCACAAGACCGGCAATTACGGGGGCGGGGGTAAGTTGATTACACCGACCCCAGCGCTCAACTGGTCAGGCGCAGTCTCAGGAATTTTTCGAAGAGAGGGTACAAGGTCAGAACGGAATACAAATCTAGGAGAAAAGGGCGTAATATCATTATTTAGAAAGGCGCAGTTCTTCTATTGAGGCGGGGCACGTGCCCCTCATGCCACCCCACCTTGAGCCCGTCCCTGCTGGTACTTATTTTATCAATCTCGAAAGGATGAAAGGCAAAGACGACCTCGGCAGAATTTGAACTTATAATGTAAATACTGACGAAATGCCATTAAGCGTAATTCGGCCACGTTTTTAAGGTGCCTACGAGCCTGTTGTCACATCAGCTAAGAGAAGTGTACATGGCTGCTGGCCTTCTAACATTCAATGCTCCAGTTCATACAGGAGTAAATAGATCCAATAATTAATGTACACCTTTGAAATTAAGTTATACTAATTAATATTTGAGAATATCACACTCGGCTTAAACAGCAGCAAGTATTAACATTCTAAAATCGAAATTTTATGCTTATTGATAGCTTTCAGCTAATCGATTATGGATGATCACCGTATTTAAAAAGATTAAGATTGCGTGTTGAACTTCTAAGTTCAATTAGCAGTCACTTAGATCTCATAAATGTTTCAACCCCAGGCGTCAAGGGAGCTAATTTTATATTAAGTATCCATTGAAGGATCTGAACTCAACATGGTGACATATCCAGTCGATTTCCATTAGCTCAGCTCTACGATATGCATCAATTTAAATGATTCAAGATTTTGTATTATTTATCTTTTATCTTTTAAATGTTTCAGTCTTTGGACTGTTGCCATGCTCGGGCACTGCTTTAAAGGGTTAAGCCGAACAAATTGACCGCAGTACTTAAGCCTGAAACATATTATATTGATCTCTATTGCCGAACCGCTATGAAAACATATTATATTGATCTCTTGCCGAACCACTATGATACAGGAATTTAAACAAACCGAATCAAGTTATCAAGCAGTTCGGCGGGGGAAGGGCAAACACGCACACGCACACACACACACACACACACACGCACGCACACACACACACACACACACACACACACACACACACACAGCTATCTTCCCCACTCTTTCCTCTTACCAATTACACTCACATGATATTGGTCAATCCAATGCAGTAGTGGAAGGCTTTTACCCAAGGTGTCGCGCAGTGGAGCAGAGCATGAAACCACCAAAGCAAGTTTCTTTATTACATAAGCATGCCTGCTTCTAATTGTCTTAGAAAAATGAGAATTGGGATGAAAGGAAACAGATGCTGTTTATGTAATACCAATTATAACGAGACTCGAAATCGAAACGACAGAATATTTTTGCTTAGAATTTACAACTATAGTTGTTTGATCTCTGAGTGGGTCATAAATGCAATTATTTTTTTTCTCTCAAATTAATAACAAAGTTAAGTGAAACATGAAAACAAAAATTCGGCTCATGAGAACTTCGAATTGTAACCTTGTTATTCTGTTAGAAACACTGAACACCAAATACCTGACTGAAAACAATGAAAAAACATGTTACAAATGACAAATAGCTGAAATATAAACAAATTACGGGTCCTTCATCGGTTTCAACGATGAGTATTCAGTTGTTCGATCAAGTGCATGTCCGACTCGTTAAATTAATCCCTACGTGGCTGAGTATTCCACAGACAAGTGTACCTTTAATTTAATTCCAGATCCGAATTAGACTAGCGTAACACAATATATGACAATATATGACATATATGATATGTCACAATATATGACAAACTTTATGTGCATCCATTCGAGGTACTGTCGAAAGGGCATTGTCTGAAACGTCAGTTTTTTCCACTGCGCGAAGGGATCAAACGCTACTGGAAACTAATTACTGCTTGGCATTTAATTAAACACATTTAATTTCACTCAAAATGCTTAATTTAGTTTGATGCCTCAGCGTATAATAAATATAATGACAAAAATCGAACCCATCATCCACGTGCAGACACTAATCGCCTATACATGAAGAGAATAAAATGTTGGAAGGGGACTGATAAATGCGGAAGACTGCATATCGAACTAGGGAGTGTACTGAGATACCTATCCCTAAGTGAGGAATGAGTTAGGAATGAGGGATTATTGAAAGTGGAGAAAAAAAGGAAAAACAAAGGAAGATGTACAAAAAGGACATGAAGAATCATTACGCAACAAGGGACTATGCAACAAGGGACTACGCAACAAGGGACTACGCAATCAATTCCGTGTAGCCACAACTGAAGTTGCTGGAAAACATAGGTGGGATTGGCGGATGAAGGGAACACTGAAAAAGAGACTGAGAGCAATATACAGGCAGCACAAGACCAAGCTTTGGCCACGAATTGGAGAGTCAACTTAAAGAATGAACAAGTGTTTCCGATGTGCCGCATGTGTAATAGAGTGGACGGAACCATTGCCCGTAACACGAACGAATGCCCTAGACTTCTCCAAAACCACTGTAAGTTGTGACAACACGACGAGGTAGCGAAAGTGCTACACTGGAAACTGCGCGAAAAGTGGGGACAAGACGTGGTATGAGCATAAACTGCAAAAAGTGACGCAGTCGGAGACTAGCAAAATCCTCTGGGATTTTCCAATCCAAACAGATTAGGTGCTAGAGCATAACAGACCGCACCTAGTGGTGGTCGATAAGATGCACTACATTTGCTATATAGTTGATGTTGTTTGCCCCTTTTGCCTACGAATAGTCAGGAAGGAAGGCGAAGAAATAGATACATACCATCCTCTTAAGTATGAAATAGCCCCGCTATGGAAAATGAAGAAGGTGAAGATAGTGCAAATTATTGTTGGGTCCTTGGGGACAGTATCAGAAGGCATCAAGGGGAATGTAAAGGAAGCCGGAATAGGTAGAACTGTTACAAAAGTTTTGCCTCCTTGATACGGCCAGAATAATCAAGAAAGTATTAGTTGAAAAGAACGGATAGCGTGGTACTGTAAGCTGCAGGCACCAAGCCCGCTACGCATGTAAAACTCCAGGAGTTCCAACAAAACCTGAGATTAAAAGAATAGTAATAATAATAATGATAATCTTTTCCACTATAGGCATAAAACCTGAAATTTAGGTGGAGGGGCCTAGTTGATGTAATTGACCCCCGTGCTCGACTGGTATACTTAATCTATCGACCTGGAAGGATGAAAGGCAAAGACGACCTCAGCGGAATTTGAACTGAGAACGTAGTGACAGACGAAATGCCACAAAGCGATGTGATTAACAACCGTACCTGTTTTAGTGGAAGCCTATATATGGTAGATTGTAATGGTAGAAGTAGCAATTAAATTTCCTTCATATCACTTAATGCAATCTTATATAAATAAAGTACACGTTTATTTACCTAATCCTACATTACCTAAAAGGAAGAATGGGCTATGATTGGAAAATTGCTGATCATTAATCTGCTCTGTCAGGGCTGAACAACCTTAAGATAGACTCCCCAACAACTGCAGCAGCAGCAGCAGCAGTAACAACAACAGAATCATCAGTACACAACTAGTGTTTATTTCATGTAACCTACTCAAATTCAAACTTAGAAATTTGAATGATAAATTTATATACTGATGAAATTTGGAATCCAAGAAAATTGATGAGGAACTGTGCTGGCGAAAAAGGTAACTGTAAATTCAGAAGTTATTGTAGTATGTCAATAAGTTCGATTACGGTAGAAAGACAAAAATATATATACATAGCCAACCGCACTCTCGGCTCTCCATCTCTGCCACCACTTCTCTGCCCAAGATATATATTTAACGATGATTGCTCATCTTCCTAATGTCCCTACCAAATAATATATTCATCGGTTTCAGTTCTGATCGCCATTACGTGATTATGTCCAGTCGAAAGGGCATTGTCTCAAATGTCAGCATTTTTCCGCTGCGCAAAGGGACCAAACGCTACTGGAAACTAATTACTCTTTGGCATTTAATTAAAGATATTTAATTTAACTCAGCATACCTAATTTAGTGTGATGCATCAGCGTGCAATGAATGTTTAAATTAATAATAATAATCATAGTAGTAGTAGTAGTAGTAATATTAATTTTTAACATTAATTTTAGGTTTGGCTGAATAAACAGGATAAATAGAAATCAATACTCGATTCTATGTATTTAATTACTTTTATTCGGCAGAAGTTACAAAGAGATTCACGGGCCGAGTGTTTCGTGCCTAACACTAACCGGATTGACTTTAAATTTGTTAGTTTGCTTTTCTATAGATTGAATTATGATTATAATTGTGTCTCTGGTTTGAACAAGAAAAAAAAATTGAAAGGGCGTTCATTTATTTAATGAATTGCTTAATGGACAGAATATTGAAAAATATATGTTTATCACGTGACCCTCCATCTTAATTTTTTTTCTCTCGAACAATCGTGAGATAACTATAACTAAAATTCAATCTATATAGAAGCAGGCTCGTAAATTTGAAAACAGTTTTGTAATTGCTATTGCACAAAAGTTTCGGCTTTTCAGTCACTTTATAACATCTGCCGATTGAAAATAATACAATAACATTAATAATAATAATACTTGACAACATAGACACAAAACCAACAGTTTTGCAAAATAAAAATAAGTTATATAACACCTGTGTTTGACTGGCTCTTTATGTTATCTATCCTAGAGGGATAAAAGGCGAAGCTGATCAGCGGAGGTTGAACTCGGAATTTCAAGAACCGAAACAAATGTCTCAAGGCAATTTTTCCGGTGCTCTAACGGTTCTACCAATGTAGCCCCCAACTCAGAATTGTTTCTGATATAGGCACAAGGTCAGCATTTAGGTAAGGAGGGTACTATACGATATCATCGACTCTAGTATTTGACTGATGCTTTATTCCATCAATGAAGCAAAGCTAAAGTGGGTGAGATTTTAACTGAGAAATTAAAGAGCGGAACAAATATCTCAAAGTATTCTGCCCAGTGCTCTAACGATTCTGCCAGCTACCATTGCTATTAATAAAGGTTTCTAATTTCGGTACAAAGCTTTTCTTGAGGGGATGGGGTTAGTCGATATCGGTACCATCGACCCCAGTTTTAGCTGGTGCTTTATTCTATCGAGCCTACAAAGATGAAAAGCAAAGATGTGTTCTGTGAGATTTGAACTCAGAACGTAAAGAACCAGGAGAAATGACTGGAAGCATTTTGTCTAATGCTGTAATAATTCTATAAATCTTCTACAATCAAATCATCATATTTAATTTAATTTACTTTGGCATTCAATGTAACACTCCACTATTGTGGAACTCCAACCACCTTTTGGAAACATTAATAAACTTTCTTTCACATTGCTTAACATTTTATAGTCTAGGTGTCAATTGTACCAATGAATTACTGGTACATATTTTATCAGACGACTTCCTGTTGGTATTAAAATTCATAGTTTAACACAATAATAATTGTTTTTAAATTTAAAGAAGGGTTAAAAAGTTATTCAATTATTTTTCCAGCAGTACTTCACTGAGAACTTTATTATATCGGTACCAGAAGAATGAATGGCAAAGTTGACGTCGGCGAGATCTAAACTCAGAACAGCAAGATTTAAAAATATATTGCAAAGCATTTTATCTGACACCCTAATCTTTCCACCAATCCGCCTCCCTTTCTAAAATGATGATAGAAAGACTTCTGGCATGAACATAGAATCGCATACTGCGGGTGGAGTGAGTACAATTAATTGTATTGGTTCTAGACTTTGATTTGCACCTATTTATCATCATTAGTAGATTAAAAAGTTAAGTTAGATCCGACAGAATTTGAACTCGAAACATAAATATGCATAAGTAAATATATCGGGAAGCATAGCTTCCCCGTTCCTTTTGGCGATTCTCTCTGCAAAGGGAATATACAAACTCCTAAGCTGACATAAATTTATATTTACTATAACACAGAGAGATAGGGTCTTATAAAGTTAGGAGGACATTATAAAATATCCACCGCAGGACTTCAAAAATATTTAGTTTAGAACAATGAAAACTAATAGAAATAGCTACAAAGCACGAACAAAACACAAATGAAACAAAATGGTAAAAAACAATAGAAATAGTGCAAAAAGTAAAAAGTAAAATTGGGGCCACAGAATGCCATGTTTAAAATGTTGGCGATGAAAGACCCTACATTGCCAATATCTGACGAAAAGCAAAACGTAGAGCAGGATAGAATTAAACAAAGCAAAAATGGCA
>NC_142938.1:50411687-50419187 GCF_046866305.1 Octopus bimaculoides | reverse complement strand
ACGACAACCACAGCAACAATAACAACAATAACAACAACAACAACAAGTGTCTGTACTGCTGGGGCGGTTAGGAGAATTCTTTTAAACTTTGAGTTCAAAACTGCTGCGATCAGATCAACTTTATTTCATATTTACACTTTCGGAAGTACAATAAAACAAGTACACATCAAATACTGACTTCAATGATAATCGGCTATACTGCAAGATATTAAAAAATATCGTCTACCCGCTTAATCCACACCCATAGCTTTCTGTCTCTTTCGGCTTCTGGGTTACTGTGTTGGTTTACTAGCTTTCTAAAACTCGTGTTAATGCCCTTTGCCGAATCCTTCCTGTCCGATGACTTTACCCGAATTACCACTAGAACTACTATTTCTGCTGATCCAACAAGGAAGACCTTGCGAATCTGCTTAGTCGATCTGTTAAAAATGATGGTCAAAGTTTACCTCACATCCTACATTGAAGTTTTTTAAAATGGGAGGAATACATTATATTAATCTAGTCCTAGATAGCTCCAAAACGATGCCATGATAACGGACGGAATACTTTCGTTTTATAGCTCTGCTCAGTTAGAATTAAGCTGGGGTTAAACGACAATTGCCGTTTCTACAGAACTTGAAGAACCGACTGTTCGACTAACCGACGAACAATCGCCTGTTCCGTTTCATACGAATCGTCCTCAAGCATAATGTTCAGTTGCATAGAATGGACCAAAAAACAACGAAGTATAAAAATCCTGTTGGTGTAACAGCTGAAGCCGCTAGATTATGCCTACAGATCACAATATGTAGTTACACTTCGTGACTTTTGGCACATCATCATCTCTGTCAAACTTACAAAGCTATTCGCTTTCCTCACCCCCATCATCGTCCAACTCAGCATATCTGGATTCCACGCATCTACTTAACAGAGATCTGTCACAGCTACATCCTCCGCTTCTCACTAAAAGGAAGGGGAGTTTCCACGTGGTTGTACTGATGGACAGAAATAAGCAATCAAATATCCCTCAAATTGCACCCGACTGTCTTAAAGAAAAAGAAGTGGAGCGCGGAGAAGGGTATGTACAGAGATGTTCCACTGTCTAAGCAGAAGACGAGATTGCCACGGCTGCAATGTCTACATGAGACTTAATAACAAAAAACGACAATATTAATAAGGACAAAAATGCTAACAACAGCGGCAGCAATACTAACAACAATACTAACGACACCAATACTAACAACATGAGAAACAATACTTATAACAGTAGCAGCAGCAGCAGCAACAACAATAAGAACAACTATACTAATCTTAACAACATCAACAAAACTTGAAACATAAACTGCGATATTACGAACAACAGAACAACCCGAGTTAAGCGTGCTACAACATTCTCTTCATGATGTGGTAAAAACAATAAACTTCCCTAATATATATCTGTTAACAATTTAACATACACGCGCAAACTCAAGCATACACCAAGGAAAAAAAAAATGTCAAATTTAATTGTAGCTATAGTAATTACGCATATATAACTGATAAATAGTATAAAATGAACGAATCACAAGAGACAAATTCTAATAAATAACGAGCAGCCTAATATAAGAATATAAACTTTGTACAATTACAGTAATTAATAATGTAAATGTCATATCACGTACTAATACAGTTAATTACAAAGAGATTTTTTACTTCATACATACATACATACTGACACGCATACGCCTCTATTATTCAGAATGATATGCATATATTACGTGTATATACATATATGTAAATGTGTGTATGCGTGTATATATAAAGATAGATAGATAGACAGATAGATAGATAGATAGATAGATAGATAGATAGATAGATAGATAGATAGATAGATAGATAGATAAAAAGAGAGAGAGAGACAGACAGACAGAGATAGAGAGGCAGAGACAGAGAGATAGACAGAAAAAAACAGACTGACAAACAGACAGAAAGAAAACAGACAGAAAGAAAACAGACAGACAGACAGACAGAAGATAGATAGATAGATAGATGGATATATAGATAGATAGATAGATAGATAGATAGATAGATAGATAGATAGATAGATAGAGTAGTATATATAAATCTATATCCAATACACATTTTAATTATACGGAATTTAGAAGCATCGATACACATGTTTACATTATGCACGGGCAAACAAACTGACACACGCACGCATACACACGCACTTGCAAACGAAAGCAATGTTACTGCACAAATAAAGTTTGAATCCAACTTCTACTTTTGCAACTAATCCGAAAGTAAAAGTGAAAGTAGATATATCCACTGCTTGAATAAATAACAAACTGTAGAATATAGCAATATAACACTATAATTTCAACAGGACAAATAAACATAATGTAATTGGGCATCATTTCTGATATATATATATATGTATATATACATACAAAAACCTATATGTATATAAATACTTATAAATATGTGTGAATGTATAAGTGTGAATATGTATATGTATACATATATACATACATGTATATATATATATATATATATATGTATATATATATATATATATATATATATATATATATATATATATATATATATATATATATATATATATATATACATATATATATATATACATACACTCACACAAAAAATAGCAAGAATTAAGAAGGCATAAAAACAACGGTGCGACTTCAATTATTTTTTTTTTTTTACTTCATGATAGTTTATGGGTAGTGAGGAAAGATGTTGTTAAACTTCATATATGTATATCATATATATATATATATATATATATATATATATATATATATATATATATATATATATATATATATATATATATATATATATATATATATATGTAGATCGTGAGAGAGGAACGAGAAATAAAAGACAGAAGAAAGCCTGGAGCATGTAGGAAGGAAAAGATAGGTAATTTAATTAGTAGAACTTTTAAAAATAAGTTCTGTTATGTGTTTTTTGGTTTTTTTTTTAGATAATATAATTTCCATTTCGACATTTTTAGTGTCATATCATCATAATCATCATCAACATCATCATCATTAATATTATTAATTATTATTACTTATTGTTATTACTATAATCATTCTTAATATATTAAAAATTATTTTACCATTATTATTTTCTTCCAAAATATAAATTTTATCTCGTTTTCTTCTGTTGCTATTTTGTGAATGTATATATATATGTATATATATATTTCTTGAAATATATATATATTTTTAAAATCATTTCACCTGGTTTTCATTTCTTTGATTTCTCATTCTGAAATGAATGTTAAATATTTTGTCTTTTTTTTTTTTTTTGAAAAATTTGGTTTCCTGAAATAGACATTTTTTAAAAATCATCTTTTGTTTTTCTTCATGTGACTTGTTTTCTTTCTCCCGGTCATTGTGTAGAACCTTTGTTTTTCCTTATTTAAATATTCCAATATTTGCATTAATTTTCGTTGCTCCTGGCAACCAATTAACCTTCTAATTTTTCTACATTTCGTTTAACGACATTTTTACTGATATTTGATGGAACACTTCGTTTACCAACCAACTCTCTGATTCTCTTGTCAAAATGTTCGGGATTTTCAGCTTCATTTCCTCGTTTACCGACCAGTTCTCTGATTCTCTTGTCAAAATGTTCAGGATACTCAACTTCGGTTCCTCTTTTACCAATTAATTCTCTAATTCTCTTGTCAACTTGTTCTGGAAATTCGATTTCAGTGCCTCGTTTGCCAATTAATTCTCTAATTCTCTTCTCAAAATTTTCAGGATATTCAACTTCGCCTCCTCGTTTACCGATCAATTCTCGGATTCTCTTGTCAGGATAATCAATTTCACCTCCACGTTTACCAATCAGTTCTCGAATTCTCTTGTCGGGAAATTCAACTTCTGTTCCTCGTTTGCCAACCAACTCCCTAATCCTTTTGTCAAAGTGGTCAGAATATTCCACTTCATTTCCTCGTTTGCCAACCAATTCTCTGATTCTTTTGTCAAAGTGATCAGGATATTCTATTTCGGTCCCACGTTTGCCAACCAATTCTCTAATTCTTTTGTCAAAGTGATCAGGATAGTCAATTTCTGTTCCTCGTTTGCCAACCAATTCTCGAATTCTTTTGTCAAAATTTTCAGGATATCGTTTGCCGACTAATTCTCTAATTCTCTTGTCAAAATGTTCAGGATAATCAATTTCAATACCTCGATTAGCAGCCAGTTCGCGAATGTAATTCTCTGGGGTTTCCATTTCCATGAAACTGTTAACATTTCTTTTTCTTAGCAGGCCTTTTATCCTATCACCAGACGCCCTAAACCTTTTGTCAGCATTCGAGTAGCTTTTAAAGTCATGAGTTTCCACAAGCAGTGAAGATGCCAAAACGGCAAGACTTAATTTAAGAATTATTTCATAAGAATGCATTTCGTTGGTTTGAAGGATAGGGAATTTCAAATCCGTTTCATGCAACAGTCAGTGTCTTTTTATCTTTCTTCTTTCTTCCTCTAAGGCAAGTTGATAAAAATATTAACTTCTGCTGATGCTGTTGCTGTTATCTTTATGTTGCTGCTGGTTTACTTGTAGATCGATAAGTTACTAAGATTTCGTTCGTAAACTAGTTATAGAGCTTTCTTCCCTTGTTGTTTTATTTGTCTCTAAAAGAAATGACCGTGTAGTGAAGGCAATATGCAAGCTGCTGTTAGATAAGTATTGCAGCTTTTACACTGGATGTTGTAGAAACGCGTGTATTTATAAGCAAGAGGTTTGCCCATCTTGCGTAGGATGCATAGGCCTCTCAGCAGGCAGTTTCACTTTTAAGTCCAACCCAAAGCGGCATAATGTTTATCGTTCTTTTTCTTTTATCGTCTTCTACATAGCAGTAGCAGTAGCAGTAGTTCTAGCAGTAGTAGTAATAGTAGTTTTAATAATAGTAGTAGCAGTAGTAGTAGTAGCAGCAGCTTTTGGTGTTGTTTTGTAGTTGCGGAGGAAGTGGTGATGGTAGTAGTGACTGTTGTTGCATTTGTTGTTCGTAATAAATCTATCAGCTCACATTTTCTTTCAATCACTCTCTACCCCCTCCCTCTCTGTATCCCTCCCCCTCCACCTACCACACACTCGCTCGCGCGCACACACACACACACACATACAAACGCACGCACACACACACACACACACACCACTTATAATCTATCTCTTTCTTCGCGTTCTTGCGTTCATAAAAGTTCATACCAGCATCCACTCTGCTTCCACCGCGACCACCACCACTGACGCTCTGATAACCACCCTCCTTCCCATCCCCGATTATTCTTGCAAATCGTTTCTTCTTTTCTTTCTTTATTTCTTTCTTTCTTTATTTCTTTCTTTCTTTCTTTCTTTCTTTATTTCTTTGCATGCGATCGGTATTTGAATGTCGATGCTTTTATTGTTGTCCTTTATTGTTGTGAGAGAGTTATCGTGAAGGTGTCGGCGTTGGCGGCGACACAGTCGATTGTTTGTTATAGTTGTTGCTGTTATTGTTGTTGCTGGTATTGGTGGTGGCGGTGGTGGTGACAGTGATAGAGAAAGCGGTGTAGGAGTGTCGTTCTTTTTGTATTAAGTTTATGTTTGCATATTTTTATTTTTGCTTTCATATATAGCTCTTTGTTGTTCGTCTTGCTGCTACTACTGCTGCTGCTGCTGCTGCAGCTCGCAGAGTTACCTCTTCCCTCTCTCCTCACTATCACACTAAGGCTGGTGTTGTTGATATTGCTGCTGCTGCTGTTGTTGCTGCTGCTATTGTATCTGTGACTACGACTACCACGATCAAAACTGCTGCTGCTGTTGTTGCTGCTAATGCTGCCTTCTTCATCTCATCATCAGCATCATCATTATCATCATTATCATGAGTAGCAGCAACAACAACAAGAACAACAACTGCAGTAACAACAACAACAACAACAAAAGCAACAACAGCAGCAGCAGCAGCAACTTCATTATAGCTAATCCTTCCTAAACACCACCACAACCACAATCTCCACAACAATCACCATTTCCACCCCTCCTCCTCTTCCTCCTTCCCTTCCTCCTCTTCCTCCTTCCCTTCCTCCTCTTCCTCCTTCCCCTCCTCCTCTTCCTCCTTCCCCTCCTCCCCTTCTTCTTCTTCCTCTTCTTGTCCTTCTCTTCCTTCTCCTCTTCCGCCACCACCACCATGACAACTCCAGCTGTTGCTGTTGATATCGTTGAAACCACATGGCACCACATCACAACCGATGCTGTTGCTGCTTCTGTTGCTGCTGCTGTTGCTACTGCTGCTCCTGCTGCCGCTGCAACCACCTCTCCTCTTTACTAACGTTACCACACTAGCATCACGACGACGACCACCACGACGACCACCACCACCACGACCACCACCACGACGACCACCATCACGACGACCACCACTATCACGACCACCATCATTATTCATCATTTTCTATGTTCATCACCATTATCTCCACTACCATCGTCAGTAACGTCGTCTCACCGCCTACCATTATCACCACCACCACCACCACCACCACCATCACCATCACCACTTCCACCGCCGCCGCCTCCACCACTGCCTCCACTGTTGACTCCGTCACCACCATCAATATAAGACGATCACCTCCTTTGCCTTCGCAATCCACCCAATCGCTATTAGCACCACCAACACCAGCCCCGTCGTCACCACCATCACAGCCAGCATCTCCACCATCATAGATACCACTGCTGCCGCCGCCGCCGCAGGTTCCATCACTACTACCACCGCCACTAACATTAATACAGGAACATTCCAGCCTGCCCATCACAAACCCACCTGATCATCACCAACAAGTACCACCCCCGCCACTGCCACTCCACCCCCATCAATACAAGAACATCTATGCCTGTCACACAATCCACCTCATCGTCACTTTCACCAATAACACCGGTACCGCCACCAGCTCCAACATGACACCGCTTAACGCCATCGCCACCAACAACATTGCTACCATCACACCTACAACCAACACCATCGCCATCATAACACCATCACGTATGTTGCATCTATTATTTCTGTTACCGATGGTTGTGTTGGTGGTAGTGTTGGTGTGGGTGGTTATGGTGGTTGGTGGTGGTGCTTGTGTTGGGGGTAACAGGGATGGGTTATACACTTTTTGCTGGTTGCGCTGGTGATGGTGGTGACGTTGGTGACGATGTTGTTGTTGGTGATGAGAATTGTTGTGGTGGCGTTTGGTGTGGTGGGTTGGTGTTGCTGGATGTGGTGATCTACTGCTGCTGGTGGTGATGACGGCGGTGTTGGTAACGATAAGTTTTAATCATCCAGAACAATTGGCGGTACACGGAGATATAACCATCATTAGAGAAAGAGAGAGAGAGACAGAGATAGAGACATAGAGTAAGTGTGAGGGACAGGTAGTAAGAGCGAGAGAGAGAAAGAGAGAGGAAGAGGGAGAAAGAGAAAAGGAGAGAGAGAGAGAGAGGAGGGGAGGGAGAGAGATCCGCCCATTCAACATTTGGATAGCA
>NC_142938.1:50399187-50406687 GCF_046866305.1 Octopus bimaculoides | reverse complement strand
GAGAAGCAAGCCCATACCGTCCAACAGTGACTCCGTAGTGGGACGCTGGACGGACGGACCGGTTAAACTGCTCGGGGTCTGGTTCAGTCCGGACCTCCAAATGGATAAGAACTGGGACGAGATCACCAGTAGAGTGATCAAACTCAGCCAAACATGGGCTGAGAGAAAGTTATCTCTAAAAGGCCGGGCGGAGGTGGCTAATGTGTATATCGCATCAGTCATCGATTACCGCCTGACCGTCGTGCCTTGTCCCGATGCCACCATCACGAAACTAGAACGCATACTTTTCCGCTTTCTGTGGAAGGGTGGCGTTCCGATGGTGAGGCAATCCATTTACTGTCAACAACCGTTACGTGGAGGACTGGGGATGCCGTGGTTAATGATGCGCAGACATGCGCTGAGACTGCGGCATCTCTGGAACTTCATTGACGACGGTGAACAGGTGTGGGCGCCGTTTGTGAGGCACGCCTTCCCGCAGCTCGTCTCACTCACCGAACTGCAAACATGGATCAGGAAGAGACCGAAACTGGGCGATTGGCACCGCGAGTGTCGCCAAGCTCTACAACAGCTCTGCCGTCCGGGATCAAACTTGTGCAACTTCCAAACGACCAATGCGTTCTATAGAGGACTAGTGGAGGGGAGGTCTGACGACACTCTCGGGGCAAACCTGGGTGTCGACGAGAAATTCCTAACCCGCCTTTTCAAGACGACGTTCGGGCCGGGGCCTATGGATAATTTCCAGAGATCCCTGGCTTGGCAATGCTATCGAGACGCACTACCAGTTCGAGAGAAGATCTACAGACACGGTTCGAAAACCACCGGACCGACCTGCCCGAGATGCGGTCAGAGCGACGAAACCGTTCTGCACGCACTCGTGCAGTGTCCAAATATTTTCAGAGCTGTGGACCTTCGTCGAACGGCTGTTGTCGCGTGTGGGACGAGCCCACTTTTCAGCCGAGTCTATCGTGAATATTGTTCCGCCACCTTCCTTTAAACGGGAAGGAAAAACGGTTTTTGTAACACTAATAGCTATGGCAAAAGAATGCGTGTGGTGGACGCGTTTGAAAGGTCTACAAACAAACACTTTCCTCTCTGGTCAGTCCCTCGTCAACTTTTTCAAGTACCACTTGAAAAGGAGGATGAGGATAGAGAGGAAAGTGTTGTCGAATGAAAGTTTCAATAAAAAATGGGTTAATGTGGCAAGAATGGTAAGAATGAAAGACGACACCATTTTAAGCATAGACTTGTAACAAAAAGAGACAAAAAGAGAGAAGGTACTTACTTTCATGTACCTTTAAAAAAAAAAGCCTGAGGTGACCGTGGTCTTTTCCGTAGGCTTTTCTCTCCACGGATAAACCTAATCTGTTCCCCGTTTTTTACATCGACTGTGATACACGATCCCTATTGATCCCCCCCCCCCCAAGTTTTATTTTTTTTTTTTTCTTCCCGCGATCCCTTTTGATCGAAATTATCCCCCCCTCCCCCAAGAAAAGGTCTACTTTGTAATTTGTCCATTTTCTGTATTTAGCCCTGTGTGGTTATAATAAAAAGATATCTATCTATCTATCTATCAGTCTATCTATTCAAAGACACATACACACAAATACGTTTATGTATATATTTACATATATATGTATATACATGTATATATATATATATATATATATATATATATATATATATATATATATATATGTATATATTAATATTTGTATACGTTTACGTGTGTAGATATACATACATACATAAATGTAGGTAGGTACGAGTCTTTAAACACACACACATATGTATATATATGTATATAGATATATACACACATACATACAAACGCAGACACGCACACATACACGCACATGTTTGCATATGTATATATATATATATATATATATATATATATATATATATATATATATACAAATAGTTGGAATTAACGTAAAACAAAAGACGAAGACATGTGTGTAAACAACAAACGGGTGTATTAGTTTAACGCTCGGGAAGGTGAGAAATTCTTTTACATTTCGAGCCTACGCTCTTCAACAGAAGGGAACAGGCGAAAATAAACAAAGAGAAGAAAAAAAAAGCTTTAGTAGCTAGCGGTCAATCATGGTGATGGCCGGACAGGGGAGCTCGGAAGAAGGGGAGATAATAAAGTACTGGTGATCTCAAAACGAAGGTGCGCGTGCGTCTGTATGCGAGAGAGTGTGTGTATATATATGTATGTGTGTGTATACAGAAATGCATATGCACCTGTATATATATATGCGTATAGATATATGTATGCTTGCTTGTATATGTATGTATGTGTGTGTGCATACATATATATATATATACATATATACATACACACACACGTATATATGTATTATATATATATATATGATGGCGTCTATGTATGTTTAAAGCCGGGCTCATTAGTCATTAGTGTAGTCAGTGTTCTTAGACATGTAACGTATACGTTACATGTCTATGTATATACATATGCATATGTGGGTACAGGACGTCACAAAACATAAACAACAATTAATACGAATTATGAGGACATGAAATAAGGGTTTTTTGTGCAAAGAACGAAAGAAACAAATGTAAAACAAGACAAGCGATACAAGGAACGACCCTTCATCAGTTGTCGGCTGTTTATCTAGTCCGTATTTCGAGCAATAAACGTGTGTGATATTTTGGGTCGTTGTGTGTGGTTTTTACCACATTAAAAACAAACTAAAAACAAAGTTAATTGCAAATTCCATGCACACATGCATGTAGAACTCCCTATGTATGTATATACATATATGGTCAACTGTGAGTGTGCTTGCTAGAAGGCTGCGATACGGAGTAGTTGAGATTACTCTATCAAAGCACCGGAAGTTAAAACACCTTGAACTCATAGACAGGCGACACAATTGTCACAGATTAGAGACAGAAAGAGAAAAAGAGAGACAGAGGGGAGATAGAAAGAGAGAGAGAGAGAGAGTGAGAGATACATTTCTTTATTCATTTAAATTTTTTTTTCTTTTTCTGTCTTTCTTTCTTTCTTTCTTTCTTTAAGACACTGCAGCAAAAGACACTGCTAGCCTGTATGGTCTGGCTAAGTCAAAACTAATATAAAAATAACATAAAAAATAATAAAAGAATACAAAAAGTAAATATAACAGCATAGGTGAAAAAAGAAGAAGCAAGAAAGAAAAAAGAAAAAAAGAAAAAGAAAAAGGTGGAAGGTAAGAAGACAAAAAGTAGGTGAGAATGGTAGTGAGAAAAGAGTAGTCGATCAGGAATAAAGTAATGGAATATTTTTAGGGGTGGTCAAAAATGTTGTTGAGTTCTTGTCAACAGTTGACCTTTGTGAATGTTTTGATTTGCAGTCATTTTGTTCAATTTTCACAGTTTGTATGGTGTGCCCTTATTTAGTCATATATATATACATACACACACATATATACATACATCCACATACACATACATCCACACATCTACACACGCGTGTATACATACATCTACAAACATATACACCCACACAAACACACCCACACACACTTATACACCTGCATCTACGTACACACATATATGCACGTACATTCGCACATACATACCCCACACATTCACATAATACACATGTCTCCGTGTGTATTCATATAAATAAATATCCATACGTACACACACACACACACACACATATACACACATATATAAACACCCCCACACACACACACACACATATATATACATATATACACTTAAACGACTTACACACTTCAATAAAATTCACCATGGAACAAAACACAAAGGAGTTATCATTTTCGGACATACTTCTAATTAAAGAAAATAACACTATAAAAACAGATATCTTCTACAAACACACACCAATATTTGAACTTTCATTCCCGTCCCTCACATATCAAAAGAAACATGTCCTTTAATATGGCAAAAAGAATTTGCACGATAGTAATAGATGCAGAATTAAGGGACATAAGATTACACGAATTAAAAATATTTTTAAAGGAACGAAGCGAAAATCATCCCAATCACAACCCTCAGAAGAAAACACAATAAAAATGAATACATAAGCATTCCTTTTGTCATCACCCACAACCCACAAATTCACGACATCATCAACACTGCAAAACAATACCTCCAATCCTTCAATATTCATCAAGAATGAACCAGTTAACAACAAACTCAAAAATAATTTATAGCAGACGGCAAGCATTCAACATAAAATAACTCTTAACCCAAGCAAAAATTTAAACCACCAAAAAAAAGAAAGAGAGTTTAAAAATGTGGTGACCCTCGTTGTGGAACGTGTGACTACATTGAAGAGGGAGTACAAATTACTTTCAAAAAGAATGACACTTTCAAAATGAATGCAAATATAAATTGCAAATCTAGAAATTTAATCTACTGTGCCACATGCCCCGAATACAACGAATACTACATTGGTGAAACAAGCATCGGACTATATGAGAGAGTAAGGGTACATAAACAACAAATCCACGATCCCTCCATTCCTTAGAAACACAACCTGTAGCGAACATTTTGAAAAATGGGGAAAAAGAAAATTCAAAATATTCTCTTTCTTCAAACTGAAAATGAACATTTTCGTAAGGCCAAGTAAGAATATTTTATTCGAAAATACCAGCCAAGACTGAATAAAAAATAATACCACAACCACCAGAACTACTCTCTTAACAATCCACAGAAAGACACCAACCAAACACTGCTTGAACAAAGAAAAGTGTATATGAATTGAATTGAATTGAACTAGTTTCAGCTCACGAACTGTGACCATGTTGGGGCGCCACCATTTGATTTTACGACATATACAATTTTACTTAACTAGAAAAATTTTTCTTAGATCTTGACATTCGATGCATGAGAGAGTCTGACACCGCTACCTTCTCTTGCACTTCTTGCCGTGAAGTTTAATTCATCTGGGACCCTTGAAAATAATAGATCTAATCCTGTCTTTTGATGACACTTACTTCCAACTGATATGAGTATAGACTCGTTTTTGTACTATCTTATGTGCACATGTGCATATATGTGTGGAAATATCTATAGGTGTGTGTATATATGTATATATGTGTGTGTATATATGTATATAGGTGTGTGTATATATGTATATATGTGTGTGCAGGTATGTAAGTATGTATATTTATATAAGAATATCGGGATATAAGTTTGTATATATGTACACCCTCATATGTGTGTATGCGTCAACATATATGAATGTGTACACATATACATGTATGTATGTGTGAGTATGTGTAACGTGTATGTGTGGATATATATGCATACGTATGTGTGGGGGTGTTTATATATATGTGTGTATATATGTGCATGTGTACGTATGGATATTTATGTATATATATATATATATATATATATATATATATATATACATGGAGACATATGTATGTATGTAATTGTGCGTGTGTGTGGGTATATGTGCGAATGTATGTGTGTATATAGGTGTGTACGAAGATGCAGGTATGTAAGTGTGTGTGGGTGTGTTTGTGTGTGTGTATATGTGTGTAGATGTGTGGATGTATGTATGTGTATGTGAATATATGTATGTATGTGTGCGTGTGTGACTTAAATAATGGTACACCATACAAACTGTGAAAATTGAATAAAATGGCTGCAAATCAAAAGATTCACAAAGGTCATCTTTTACCAAGAACTCAACAACATTCTTGACCACCCCTAAAAATATTCCATTTCTTTATTCCTGATAAACTACTCTCTTCTCACGACCATTTTCAACTACTTTTTATCTTCTTACCTCCACCTTTTTCTTTTTCTTTTTTCTTTTTTCTTTTTTACTTCTTTCTTCTTTTTCACCAATTCTGTTATATTTACTTTTTGTATTCTTTTATTATTCTTCAATCTGAAAATGGGTATCAAAAAGCTCGAAACTTATTAGAGTAACTGTAAACAGTATCATTAAAATAAAAATTCTCCCCGCAATTTTTCTCATATTTTCAAATATATCATACGGGACCAAGAACTTTTTTATGGTTCTACTATATATATATATGTGTATATATATATATATATATATATATATATATATATATATATATATATATATATATATATAAACAGGGAGAGAAAACAGAAAAAGGTATAGTGGCTAGCGATCTATCATGGCGAATGCCGGACAGAGGGGTCACACAAGAGAGCTAGGAAGAAGGGGAGATAATAAAGTTGTGGTGATCCCAAAACGAAGGTGCGCGTGCGTGTGTATATGATCGTGTGCATGTGCGTGTACGTTCATGTGGATCTGAGGTTTTTCTCCATTTTCTGATTATTTATATTTGTTTCCTGATAAACTTTTGTTTATTCTGTTGCTATCTGCACTCTACGAGCATAGTGTGCCTGCATACGAATGCCGAGCTATAACATGATTAACGAATACCGATTGTATATACAGATATTTTATCCCTAAGTCGGTTATCATAACCGCTAGCTCTGCTTACACACACACACACACATATATATATATATATATATATATATATATATATATATATATATATAGGCGCAGGCGTGGCTGTGTGGTAAGAAGCTTGAGTACCAATCACGTAGTTTCGGAGTTTCGGGTTCAGTCCCACTGCGTGGCACCTTGGGCAAGTGTCTTCTTCTATAGCCTCAGGCCGACCAAACCATTGTGAGTGGATTTGGTAGATGTAAACTGAAAAGGAGGCCGTCGTATGTGTGTGTGTGCACACACATATATATATATATATATATATATATATATATATATATAAACACGAACACACACATACTAAAAAAACCGCCTGTTGACCTTCCATCTAACACTGTCTATAAGCATCCACTAACCATTCCTGCTACTAATTCCTTCCACTACGTCTCACACACACACACACACACACAAACACACTAACAGATAAACCACCAAACCATGCACACACACACACACACACACACACATACATACGCACACACACGTTCTGCTATCACACACACACTCGCAGACTCTCGCGCACGCACAGATATTCATCTCCCTTTTTCACTCTCCTGTCTTAGAAAGAATTTTTCCCCCACCACCTCCTCTTCCGGTCTTTTCACAATGTAACCTCGTGGGCATCGGTACCATTTTCCTCTTTCTCCGTTTTTCCATTCTCCGAACTTTCCATCTTTCCGACGAAGGGCTACGCCCGAAACGTCATACACTCTCTCTTTCCTTTCCCGAGCGTCCAATAACACTATCCGTATCACGTCCTCACTTTGTTGTTTTTTTGTTATTATTTTTTTGAACTTATATATATATATATATATATATATATATATATATATATATATGTTTGTGCAAGTATTTGTCTGTATTTGTTCCCCCACCATCGCTTGACAACCGATGTTGGTGTGTGTACGTCTCGTGTTTGTACAGGACCGATAGAATAAAGGCTAGGCTTACAAAGAATAGGTCCTAGGGTCGATTTTTCCGACGAAAGGCGCTGTTCCAGCATAACTGCACTCAAG
>NC_142938.1:50381687-50396687 GCF_046866305.1 Octopus bimaculoides | reverse complement strand
GAGTGGTTTTCACCTTTAGAAATGGTCACTTGTCGCTTGAAGACAACCCTCGTTTAGAGCGAGTGTCAACCTCCCGAACGAATGAAAGCATCACGAAAATTCATAAAGTGATCTTGGACGACCGTCGCCGAACAATTAATGAGCTTGTTGATATGGCTGGTGTGTCATGAAGCTCTTGCCAAAGAATCTTGAGCGAGGAATTACGAGTGAAAAGCGTTGCAGCAAAATTTGTGCCTCGCTTGCTTATGGAAGATTAAACGCAGTCACAACTGAATACGTGTCACCGTGAACTGAAAAAACAGCTGGAGGTTGATCCGGACCTTTTTGCGAAAGTCATCATTGGTGAAGAAAGATGGTTCTTCGGCTATGGACCGGACACGAAGCAGCAATCAAGTCTATGGAAGCATTCAATTTCACTATGCCTTAAAAAAATAATTCAAGTGAAGTCCAATGTCAAGACGATGATGATTTGTTTCATCGATGCGAAAGGAATTGTTCACCAAAAATTTGTTTCTCCTGGACAAACTGTTAACCAGAGATTTTTCTGAAGTATTTACGAGACGCAATGAAATAAAAACGCCCCGACCTGTGGCAAAATGGAGTGTGGTGGTTTAATCACAACAATGTGCCTGCACACATCGCTCCGTGTGTAAGACAGTTATTGACCGAAAATGGCATGATCCCGCTTCCCCACTCTCCCTATTCACCCGATCTTGCTCCCTGCGACCTTTTTGTTTCCCCGAATGAAAGAAGTCCTTAAAGGAAAATGTTTTGCAGACGGTTGTCCTGAACGAAGCTGGTCTTCAAGCGACAAATGACCATTCCTAAAGCATGGAAACCACTCGTAAATTTATGTTTTACTCATGGCAGCGCCCTTGTAAGCTGTTTGAAGCACGGCAGCTGTCGACCGCCGGTTTACCAGTCAGAAAACAGAATTTCACGGAAGCACACTGTTCCTTCGTTTCAGCCATAGCAAAAATCGCCGTACAAGGGAGAAGCACAGCAAAACACAGACGCACCACGTAACAGAACGACTTCACCGGAAGACACCGCTCGGTATACTGATGTCTAAGGGTTGCGTCAAGTAGTTTCTAGCGGCGGAAGCCTGAACTACAACGGGTTTGTTCCACAGAAAATGTTTCCTGTTACTTTTGGGTACGCTGTTTTATATATTTATATATACTAGATTACCCGTGACCCGTTGGGTCATTGATGGTTTAGGTTAGAAAACATTGAAGCTGGTTTCAATATTGCATTGAAATGAAAGTTAATTTTATGATGATTCAGTTAAATATTTCAATTAGTTCGTGTCAGCATAGGTCTAGTTTACAAGTTCATATTTAAGGTTTTATTGATTATTTACAGCATCTAATAGAAATAGAACTTCCGGGATAAACTTGATCTCCAGTAATAGCATTTATTTATGGCATATGTGCACACTTCTGCAAAAATTCAAAAGGAATTGTTATATAGCGTAAACATAAAATTATTGGAAACAATTTTCGCAGTATTATATATTTCCATTTCAGGGTTATGTTACTTTCCTAGTATTTTCCCATTATGCACCATTTTGGCCATTTATGAAGGTACCCACAAATCCAAGAATTTCGGGAATCTGTGTTCCGATTTACACAAAACTTGTTTTATCCCGTTTGTATTCATATTTCAGGGGTTTCTTACTTTCAGAGTATTTTCCCATTATGCGCCGGTTTAGCTATATTGAATTACAGACAAGCACGCACGCAAGCAATCAAGCAATCTCAGAGTTTTAGTAGTACATAGATAATATATACATATATATATATATATATATATATATATATATATATATATATATGCATATATTATTCCCTCGCGGTCGGTAAAAATGTGCTTATTTTGGTAGTTTTGACTTATGGAGTCCCTCTAAGCGTGAGGCATTATTGTGTAGTAATGCCCTTATATAAATTAAATTACACACACACACACACACACACACACACACACATATATATACTCTTATATAATATATATATATATATATATATATATATATATATATATACCTTATCTTCGACTTATGACAGAGTTCCGTTCTGACTGACAGGTCGTAAGTCGATCTGGTCGAATGTCGGATTTATATTTTTCAACACTATTTTCATTCAAACGCAGCTGATGCTTGAAAGCGACTGAATGTGATACAGTGGCAGGCGGTGGATGCCTGGATCTCAGAGAGACCTGTTTTGCCAGATGCTACCATAATTATCGTGCGCGCAGCTGCCCAACGTGTGAAAATCGATTCTGTATTTATTTACTTTATTATTTCCTTATTTTTTATCGACGCAAGTGCGGATGGTTGTAAGTCGATGAGAAAGTGTATACTGGGTACGTAAGGTAGTTGAGGACACCTTTTTGGGGTCATTGCTGCAGTTTTGATTCTGATATAAAATTCTCTTTGGTTTTTAATAGCACATATTTTTGAGATGAGACTAACTATATTGTCTTTATAATTATATTTGAAATATTTTATATTTTTCATAATATTTCTTCAGATAATAATAATTTAATCAGCATGTCTTGTGAATACATGTGTATTTATTACGTTTGTGATAGTTTTACAACTAAGATCAACGAGGTTCTATCACAACGGATTTTATGGAAATTGGTTGTCATATAAATGATCAAGATAAGCAGTGGAAAATACATTGAATCTGCTCCGTTTACTCAAGTCCACCACATGATTGGCTGAACAAGAAGAGAAAGCGAATGTTTTATTTTACCATACCCATGATATGAGCAGAAGAAAGTTCATACTGATTTTTAGTTTTTGCAGTGTTAACATAAATGGGGTTTCTGTATTGAACAAACACCACACTGTCTCTCCAATCCTGTATTCAGTACGTAGACCATTCAACGTGATGAAACAAATGCCATTGTCATTTCCTTTAAATGATGAACTGGTTTCCCTGGATGATGAAATGGTCAGTGACGAAGGTGAAATTAGTAGAGGTAGTGAATATTCTACAGAACCTAAATACATACCCGAAGGAAATGTGGCACCAACACTATTTTAGTCAAGAGCGTTCGAATAATTTTATAAATGATTTTCGCTGTCTGGAAAAATGGCAGATCTCGCCTCAGTTGTAATTCACTTGCCTAAATGCAATTTACTTGCCTAAAATCTGTGAATATTTATTGAGAGTGACATTTTAACTTGGTGGCACTATGCCTTCCAGTGGTAGATTGGTCCATCCTGCTATTGAAAGACATTAAGGAACTCTTCACATATTTCTCTCAGACACATACAGCAACGCAATAGCGACTCTTCATTGTTTCCTTTTAAAGAAGACGAAAACAAGAGCGGACTTTATAATGAACAAGATGTTTGAATGGAAATAATACAAGAAATATGACGTCACAAAGTTCTTAATGATAGATGTATGATCTTACAAATGAGAGAACTCCATGGCGCATTTAACCATTGAATTTGTCAAGGTAACTGTTTCATCTGGTGTAATACTGTCAGCAGCATCCACAATAGCTTCCCAGAGCGCATCTCTCTTGATATATCTTCCTCTTCAGAACACTCCATAGATTTTCGATCGGGTTTAAGTCGAGTGAACACGCTGATCACTTCATCAAACGGTGTCCAGAGAAGCCTAATTGCTGTAGGTATTCCAGATATTTCTTAGCTGCATAGGAGGATGCATTATCTTGCATGCTTATCAGCGTTCTCTTTTATGAAATTTTCTGCTTCTTCAAACATAGCTTAAAATTGTCCTCCAAAAAGGCAGCATAAGCGTCATCTTAATTCCGTCTGGAACTTTCCAAGGACCAACCAACTTGTCTCCAATGATGCCAGCCCAAATAATGACTCCACCTCCCCTATGTTGGCGTCTCAAACGATGAAGATGATTTTCGCTAATTGCAACTCATCCTTTACTCCACCCATCTGGTCCGTTTAGGGTAGCACGGTATTCGTCATTAAAGAGGAGTCTTGAAAAATCTGTCTTCATGTAGTCTTCTGTGCATTTGATTCTATTTTGTTTATGAACAAGACATCAGAGGAGGCCTTGTAACAGGTTTTACGTTCTTGGCTACCTGCTTCAGGAGGCGACACCCGGTAAATTTCGAAATATCTTCCCTACCACAACGTTTAAACACTCTTCGACTAGTCAGACACGTGTTCTTCGCAACTTCTCTCGTTATACGCGACAGGGTACGCCTGAAAACAACCCTCGATTTACCCTTGTCAGCCCTGAAACGGACAGCAGAATACTCCACAAATTTCTTCAAAGTTCAATGATTTCTTCCTAGGATCTTTGATATTTCCAATGTCGTTTTTGTTTTTCCGTGCTCTGAGACGATGGTGGACCTCTCACTTGATGTTAAATCCCGCTTTTGGCCCATAATAACACTTTCATTGGGCACATGACTAATAACTTAGGACGGTAAAATTGTTGCTGTTTCACGAAAATGGCCGCCGTTTGCTTACATCTGCGCGGATCCAATTTATTTTACTACAGTATGCACAGGCAGATGTTCCCATCATTCAGTGAAAACATATCTGGATTCGAACAAATAAATACTCTGTTATTTCGAAAAAACAGAGCTGGATAAGAATTTGACACGTAATGTATATATGTGTGTGTTTGTGTGTGTGTGTGTGTGTGTGTGTGTGTGTGTGTGTGTGTGTGTGTGTGTGTGTGTGTGTGTGTGTGTGTGTGCGAGTGTGTATACAGGGTATCGTGCAAATGATTCGAAACCAATTTTATGTTGACTTAGTGGATTTAACATTTCATTTTTTGACAGAACCTTGTTTACTTGAAAATCTAATTCTCCTCTTTATTTTTCAGGTAAATAGCGAACTAATTCGACAAAAGAAAGTCATGGAACAATAGAATCGTCCCGCCATTGTTGTTTTGACGCGCGTCGGGCACACTGCTAAGAAAATGATTAAGTTGACGAAACGTCCAAAAGGAACAGTTTATTGTGTATAAACAATTTAAAGAAGAGGGAAAGATTGATAGAAAAGAACACAAGAGTCGAAGTGATTCCAAGCGCATTCCAAAGTTTCTCGTTGGTCTCAAATGCACGATCGAAGCGAAGCCATCCACATCTATGACAACTCTTGCAAAGAATCGCAATGTGTACCTTTCCACGGTGTCCACAGCCATGAACAGGAACCTTGGAATGACTATGTTCGACGATGTCGTCACCTCCTAACAGCCAAGGTCAAAGCAATCAGAGCCGAGAGATTCTCAATGCTTCGGTCATTTAGTAAATGTTTTTGTTGCAATAAATGTTACATTAAAATTATATCTGTCTACTATTTTAGTATCTACAACCAGTGTATTGCATCGTAAAAAAATGTTCCAATTTATCTGCAAGACCCTGTGTGTGTGTGTGTGTGTGTGTGTGTGTGTGTGTGTGTGTGTGTGTGTGTGTGTGTGTGTGTGTGTGTGTGTGTGTGTGTGTGTGTGTGTGTGTGTGTGTGTGTGTGCGTGCGTGCGTGCGTGCGCGCGCGTATGAGGGGGGAGGGGATGCGTGCGTGGGTATGTATGTTCAATTCTCTTTTTAACTTTTTGAATTCTTCCTCTGATGAAGGAGCTGGTATCTAGCAAACATACAAAGCTCCAACGCTAGAATGTAGAAAACAAAAACAATGTCAGAATTCAAACTTAAGAAAAGTGTTGCCTATTTTTACTTTGCCACGTAAAGATTGTAATTGAAATATGCCAGTTAGTTAGTTGATTGCCCTTTCTGAAAAGCCTATCTCCTAGCTTATGCAAATTGTCAATTAGGCATTTTCTCACAAAACCAAATGCACACATTATTATTGGTACACACACACAGACAAACAGACAGACAGACACACATACACACATACATACACACGCACACATACACACACATACCACACGAGTGTGTGCGTGCGTGCATGTGTGTGTGTGTGTGTGTGCGTACGTGCGTGCGCGCGTGGGTTTGACTGCCTGTTTGCAGTACACCGATATCACTAAAATAATCTGAGCGATCGATAAATAGATTGTGAAGGACAGTTTTATCGTGATTTGCACTTTTGACATTACCGATTCGCGAAGGCGCGCATTGTCTGCATGAATGAAACGGATGTCCACTGTGTTAGCCTACGCAGATGCATACATAGCTACACGCAAGTCTACTCACCCACCTAAACATGCACATAGGAGCATACACATAAAATCACTAACAGAGTAAATACATTCATATACATATCGTCTTGCCGATCGGAGGAAGTTTCAATGGAAGTGTCGTTCTCGTCGCGCTTTTCCGCTTTGTGTTCGTAGATGCGTATACGTGCCTCTTGACCCTATACGGCCGATGAGTTCTCTATATGTCGCCGCCTTCACCTCGTCCGTCCACCCGTGAGCACCCTCGCTTTCGGCCTATAAATTTCTTGAGACGGCGAGCTGGTAAAATCGTTAGCACGCCGAACAAATTGCTTTGTACCATTTCATCCTTCTTTACATTTTGTGTTCAAATTCCGCCGAGGTCGACTTTACTTCGCATCTTTTTGGCCGTCGAGGAAAATAGGTACCAATCAAATATTGGGATATATATATATATATATATATATATATATATATATATATATATATATATATATATGTGTGTGTGTGTGTGTGTGTGTGTGTGTGTGTGTGTGTGTGTGTGTGTGTGTGAGTAAAAATAAATACAAAAGAAAGGGTTTTATATGATCGTGTATAGAGGAATATATTATTTTATTTAGAAGAGTTCCAACTCTGTCTGTTTTTTGTTTTTTATTTATACTCTTGTAAAATCTATGTGGGATATAGAATATGGAACATATAATATATAATATAAAATAAGATGGATGGTACAATGAAATGAAGTATTGAATGTCTTATTGAATATATGGAATATGTCTTATTGAATATATGAAATATTGAGTGTTCAATATAAAAGATTAAGTATATAAATATATAAAGGCGAATACGTATTTTCTATACCTTGTGGTATTTCATCATGTCCGGTATGACAGTCTGTTACAGTCTGTCATACCGGCCATGATGAAATACCACAAGGTATAGAAAATATGTATTCGCCTTTATACATTTATATATTTATTCCTTTATATTGAACACTCAATATTTCATATATTCAATAAGACATATTCCATATATTCAATAAGACATTCAATACTTCATTTCATTGTACCATCCATCTTTTTTTATATTATATATTATATGTTCCATATTCTATATCCCACATAAATTTTACAAGAATATAAATAAAAAAACATAAAAAACAGACAGAGTTGGAACTCTTTTAAATAAAATAATATATATATATATATATAGGTGAGAAAGTTGGTATGTGAAAGCACGTGGTTGGATGTATAAAAGATAATAAGAGTGAAAAAACTACAGAAGGCTTGTGTTACATGGTTAAAGTATATATTTAAATTATGTCAGAAAAATGTAAGAAAAATGTTATAAAAATGTTATAAAATCTTTCTGGTATATAAACATTGTATTTTGAGAAATAACCGGTTTCGTGTTGTCTTTTCAAATTTCTCTACTTCATTTTTCTTACATTTTTCTGACATAATTTAAATATATACTTTAACTATGTAACACAAGCCTTCTGTAGTTTTTTCACTCTTATTATCTTTTATATATATATATATATATATATATATATATATATATATATGTATATGTATGTATGTATATATATATATATGTGTGTGTGTGTGTGTGTGTGTGTGTGTGTGTGTGTGTGTGTATACACACAAAAACATATATGTATATATGCATATATATATATCTAAATATATACTCGTACATGCATACGTACATAGATACATTCATATATATGTATATATACATACATACTCTCACACACACACACACACATATGTGTGTGTGTGTGTGTGTGTGTGTGTGTGTGTGTGTGTGTGTGTGTGTGTGTGTGTGTGTGTGTGTGTGTGTGTGCGTGCGTGCGTGTGTGTGTGTGTGTGTGTGTGTGTGTGTGTGTATTCATGTAGATATAATTTTTGTCAGCAGAAGTAGGTTATAGAATATTATTCTAGAGGTACTCTAAATATCACAAGATATGCCTTTTCTGATGGCGACAATTAGTGATTCGTTTAGATACTCCGCTGAATTTATCGCAGTTCATGTCTAAAAGTTCATGTCTGAAATTTTCTCTAATTAACAATCCATACATTAACACACCGTACAGCAACTTTAACAATAAATTATTCAACCTCAATTTTTAACAATAAATTATTCAACCTTAATTTTTCTGTATGTCGCATTCTCAGTTTACCAACATCCTGAGATAATATATTGATGTACTATTTATGCTGGTTACACCTATATTCACGTGTTCCTAGGCAGGCCAGTATAATTTTTCTCATCATCGTTTCTGTAGGTCACTTTTGCACGGTCATAAGTACTTTTCTGAGACACTAACAAGAGAACATGGTGTAATGTTCCAGCATTTGTTTTGTAAATGAAGTATTTCGAATATTTCTACAAATGAAATTCTTGTAGTTGATATTAGTTACGGTAGTAAGCAGATTTTGGTTTCAACTGTACATGTATTTGAAATATTTTGATTGGCGTGTTTCTAATACAATAATAGTCCCTCGTCCATCGCGGATGTTACGTTCCAACCCCCCACACCGCAATAGGTGAAAATCCGCGAAGTAGAAACGATACTGTATATTTTTAAAATTATTTTTTATAATTTGTATATATCTATCTTATTATAAATGCAAAACAACACCACTGAGGAGTCGACGTAAGTTTAAATAATAAACTGCGATAGGTGAACCGCGAGATGGCGAGGGATTATTGTGCTTGGTTAGAAGATGTTTACGTATAAAATATAGGAAGCTTGTGGGCATATTGCATGACATATTTAAATGCAAAAGAAGAGGAACCACATAACTGTTAGATGTGGATTCTATCGAGCTTTTATTTTTTTATAATGCTAAATATATTCTAATGTCTTCGTTTTTATTGATGCCCCACTCTTTTAAGGTATCGGTGTAATGGAACAAAATCGTGATTTAAGATATATTTGATAAATACGGATAATGTTATTGCTTACGTACACACATGCATACATACATGCATGCATGTATGTATGTATGTATGTTATTATGTATGTATGCATGCATGATTGTACGTATATGTCAGGTCGCTCTTGAGTGCTATTGGTAATATGTGATCCAGTACAACCTGTCGCATGGTTGGGACGTCGGCGACTAAACTGGCAGTCCTTGAACCCCAACACAAGCGAAGCTTACAGAAAACTGAAAGGAAAAGTGCAGACTGCTCTGGGGAAAATTAAACAGGAATGGTGGAATGACAGAGCAAAAAGGGCACTAGAAGCAGCTGATAGAAATGATGCTAAATGTTTGTACTCTTTTGTTAAGGAGGTATATGGCCCAAAATCTTCAATAGATCCAGTGAGAACAGCAAATAGACGTTTGCTTTTGACTGACACCGCTTCTATTCATAAGCGCTGGGTAGAACATTTTTCTGCACTTTTGAATTGACCATCATCTGCTGACATGATGATGATAGAAAAAAATCGAACTCCTTCCAGTTATAGAAGAGATGGCATTTGAACAAACTCTAAATGACATTTATTTAGCTGTTAATAAGCTGAATAACAATAATTCTCCAGGGTCTGATAGTTCCAAATATAGTGTCTGAGTCTCAGTGTGGCTTTTTGTTTCTCCAGTGGCAAAGCTGATTGTATCTTTACCATCAGACAATTTCAAGAAAAGTGCATTGAACAGAATCTTGCCCTATACCATTGCTTTATTGATTTGAGCAAAGCATTCGATACTGTTAATCGAAATGTTCTGTGGCTAACTCTAAGGAAAATAGGTTGCCCAGAAAAATTTGTAAACATGATCAGGGTTTTGCATCAAGATATGAAAGCTAGAGTTAACTTAGGTGGAGGCTCTCTGAATATTTTGCCGTGGAAAATGGAGTAAAGCAAGGAGACCTTGATGCTCCCACCATCTTTGCAATATACTTTGCTGTTGTGTTGTCACAGGCTTTTCAAAACTCTGAGGAGGATATTTACATAAAATATCGAACAACAGGAATGTTTTTTAATCTGACCAGACTGAAATTCAAAACGAAGGTCTTTACTTCACTCATTAGGGAACATTTATACGCTGATGATTGTGGTCTTGTCAGTCATGCTGAAACAGGTCTGCAACCTCTTGTATCTGCATTTGACTCAGCTTGTGATGATTTTGACTTGACTATCAACTTAAAAAAAAAAAACAGTTGTAATGCATCAACCTGAGTGTGGTGCTGTTTGTAACCCCACTAAAATTTTGTTAAGGGTTGTTGACGTTGTTGATTCGTTCATCTACCTTGGAAGCTCTGTTCAAAATGATGGAAATCTTGATACAGAAATACATCTGCGAATTGAAAGGACAGCAACAGCTGGAGTCACGTGTTTGGCGCCAGCAACATAGATAACAATAGAAAGTTGGTTCTTTACAAATCATTTGTCTTACCATTTCTGTTGTATTCTTGTAAAAACATAAACATGTTATAAAATATTTAAAATTGTTATAGCAATTCCACCAAAAATGCCATCATCGCATTTTAAACATTAAATGGAGTTGTTTTACTCAAAACACAGATGTCTTTGCATCTGCAGGCATCACCTCAATTAAAGTAATGATTTTGAGAAATCAAATGAGATGGTGTGGCCATATTGTTCGAATGGCGGATAAACGCATACCCAAACAGTTGTTTTATGGTGAGCCTGCAGAGGGGAAACGCTATCGGTGTAAACCTAAAAATAGGTTTAAGGACAGCATAAGGACTACTATGAATTCACTTACAATAGATCCATATGACATAGAAACTCTTGCTTCGGATCGAGCTGGATAACGAACAAAAGCGTGGAGTGAAAGCGTTTGAACAGGCCAGGATAACGCTTGCAAGATTTAAAAGAGATTTAAGGAAGAATGTTACGATCGAGAAGGTGAATCACAATGATCTTTTTGTGCACAGTTTGTGACAGACCATGCCTTCCTTTGGCTGGGCTCAAGTCTTTTTTGTGAACCCATGGAAAGCGAACCTCCACCAACTATTCTGCCAACATGTCTGTGCATACTTTTGAAAGCAATGTATGCTAGAAAGTTCGCAAATCTAACAGAGGCCTCAAAAGACATTTTAAGATCCACAAAGATCAGAACTTATTTGCAGCTCTTGGTGGTGCAAATCGGATATGCAATCTGTGTAGGTGTCTTATCAGAATATTGTCTGGTTTAAAAAGCCACATCAGATGCCATGATGGTTCTAATGTGTAGGTACAGGAGGTGGTCAAACTTTGCATAAGGAGTAGACAACCGCCATATATATATATATATATATATATATATATATATATATATGTATGTGTGTGTGTGTGTGTGTGTGCGCATGAATTATATATGATTTATATATATATGCATATAGGTACGTACGTATGTATGCACATGTGTGTGTGTGTGTACGTACGTACGTGCAAGTGTGTGTGAGCTCCATGCTTGGTTTTGTCTGCTCTGATCTGCTTATATCCACACAACTTAGTAGTTGAGCCATAAGAGGGCGTCAGATTAAGTACTACACATAAAGTAAGCATTGGAGTCAATTTGATCCGCTAAAACCTCTGCTGACTCCTTGGTTAACCGCAGTCGAATAACGAAAACAAAAAATAGAAGAAATGAATAAAGAATAAATCCGATTCGGTGGACATATATATCAACTGAGGAAATTTGAATTGGGTTTAAAATGGGATCGACCTCATTAATTTACCAGTCTACCCGAATTTCCGGAATGGCTTTACCATACCGAACAAAAACATTTCAAATATTATACTCGAATATATCCTTGTGCATCGCAACAATTTATAAATTTCATCAAACTCAAACATCCAGACACATAAACTGTATGACACAAGTATACATGCACTTATATATATACATACCTTTAATTATCTCTCTCTCTCTCTCTCTCTCTCTCTCTCTCTCTCTCTCTCTCTCTATATATATATATATATATATATATATATATATATATATATATATATATATATGAATATATAAGTATATATATGTATATATTTAAGTGTATATATATATACACATATATATACAGACACATATATGTATCTGTATGTATAAACGCCGTTTGTATATGTTTGTGTCCTCTAATATTGACATATTTTATAAGTATCAACTTTAAACATTTTTATGTGTGAATCAATAAATGGATACGAACACATTTTTATGCATCTCTTTGTGTATATTTAGCAAAGGAATCTACATATGCTTTTCTTTACGCATAAATATATATGCATACTATCTTACACACACACATACACACAAACACTCACACACACACACACACACACTCACACACACACACACACTCACACAGACGCACACGTACACGTACCCTTGCACATCGACATACATACAAACTTCTTCATTCTGATAGATAAATATATTCATTTAAATGATTCCGTAAACTTTTATTGATTTTTCTATATAAATGTCTTATATTACAAATATTGATACTTATAAATTATATCAATAAGAAACTGCACAAACTCATTACATATATATGTACATTCATATATAATTTATATACATACATACATACTAAATATATGTATATATATATATATATATATATATATATATATATATATATATATATATATGTATATATATATAGAGAGAGAGAAAGAGAGTTTGATAAATAGATAGTTAGTTAGATAGATAGATAGACAGACAGACAGATAGATTTCAACATACACATGTACATACACAAATTTATCTGGATATATGTGTGTATACATGATTGTGAAATGTCATGGGAGTAGCAGAGCAGTGTCGATCCATCGACGAAAAGTCATAAAAAGGAACAGCTGTGTATATATTTATATATAGATGTAAAAACAACATTGCTAGAAAACTGGTGATGGTCTGCGTAGGCTAAACGTATTCAAAACTGATGGCCAGATTCGATAAATTAGTATGGTGCCACGGTGAAGTGGAATCTAGCGTTTCCAAGTCACTCATTCCTTCCTAAAATATAGAAAGCCTTTTGTCTTTTCATCTAAAGATATTCTCTCCCTCTCTCATTTCAAATCTAACCATCGTTCATTACATTTACACATACACACCCACACGCACACATACTCACACACACACACACACACACACACACACACACACACACACACACACACACACACACACACACACACACACACAAGGATACATGCGCGCGCACACACACATCTACAATTTGAATCTTCCTCACACATTTCTTTAGTCCTGAGATATATAAGAATAGAGTTCTAAATCTTGGCTATTTGTCATGGAATTTAAATTTAAATCTCTTTTCCTCTCTGCGCGCACACACACACACGATATAGTAAGATTGAAAATGATTATATTATTAGATTAGTATTTCTATGTGTACTCCAGAAAATAAGGTTGTCCTGAAATTGAAGTTGTGGTCCTATTGGTAAAATCCCAAATTTGTAATAATAATGTTATAACTGATACTGTTTGCTTTGCATTACTAAAGTGCAAAATAGTAAATATCCTGATAACTTGGAATAATTAGTATTCCCTATATTTTTTTAAAATATACCTATATGTATATCTATCTATCTATCTATCTATCTATCTATCTATCTATCTATCTATCTATCTATCTATCTATCTATCTATCTCTTTCTCTCTCTCTCTCTATATATATATATATATATATGTATATAGATAGATAGATAGATAGATAGATAGATAGATAGATAGATATAGATATAGATATAGATATATTTTAAAAAAACATAGGGAATACTAATTATTCCAAGTTATCAGGATATTTACTATTTTACACTTTAGTAATACACAGCAAACAATATCAGTTATAACATTATTATTACAAATTTGGGATTTTACCAATAGGACCACAACTTCAATTTCAGGACAACCTTATTTTCTGGAGTACACATAGAAATACTAATCTAATAATATAATCATTTTCAATCTTACTATATCGTAGTATATACTAATGTAATAATATATTAGATACTAATCTAATAATATAATAATTTTAAATCCTACAATATCGTACAATAAAATAAAATACGTTAGAAATAATTAAAAATTATTGAAATACATGTTAAAAAATATATATACCTTACCTGTTATTAGTCTGTGGGGAAAGAAGATAATGTTAATCAACGCTACACATGTTTCTGCGCTGGTGGTTTGTTTTACCAGGCTATACCTAATACATAAATCCACCAGTATATCCTCAGGCTATTTTTCTTTATATTATTATTATTATTAACAGATCCAACTTAATCATACAAATTCTGAGATATCTTCATTAAAAATAAGAATAAAAGTAAGAATATCTATATATATATATAACTTCCTGATATATTTTTACAAAATTTAAAAGATTAAAAAATTTTTTTAAGACAGGCTTTTGCTGTTTTTATTTCCGATCAGCTCTGATCAATCAGACCAATGATAAAATGGGCTAGAGACGTACAATAGAGCGCAAATGATGTTCTCTTGTGTATATCAAAGACTACACTGTACGATAGTCTTTCTTTTTTAATATGGTATAGTAAAGTGTTCAAATTGTGTAACGTTTCACTTAAACATTGTCACCGATATTCTCTAGATGTTGACTTCAAATTCCGTCGACGTCGATTTTGCCTTCCATTCCTTCAGAATCGATAAAATAAGTATGAGTCGAGCATTAGGATTGATGTATTTGACTTACACCTACCTTCGAAATTGCTGGCCTTGTGTCGAAATTTGAAACTAATATTCTCTACATGTAAGGCGGCCAGCTGGTAGAATCGTTAACACGCCAGGCAAAATGCTTCACGGTATTTCGTCCGTCTTTACGTTGAGCTCACATTCTGCCGAGGTCGTCTTTGCCTTTCGGCGTC
>NC_142938.1:50371687-50376687 GCF_046866305.1 Octopus bimaculoides | reverse complement strand
AACAGGTCACTTTTAGGTCAATTGACCGTTAAAGAAGATGCCATGAACAATCTACTGTGTCACAGCACTCCTGTATTTTTCTTTTCCTTTCTTTTCTGTTCTTTTCTTTCTCCCTCGTCTTCTTTCCCTACTACTACTACTACTACTACTACTACTACTACTACTTCTTCTTCTTCTTCTTCTCCCTCGACTGCTCCTGCTCAAACCATCAATTCTCTGTACTCATAAAACTATTCCCTCAGATTTACTACTACCTACCTACCTACCTACCTACCTACCTACCAACCAGCCAACCAACCAACCAACCAAGCATTCACAAAGGAAGACAGAGAGATACAGACTATTTGAAGAATATGGAAATATTTTCAAAACATTTCGTTGAATTTGTTTCTTCAAGTTAATTGTTTTTCTTATTTTACTCTTAGTTGAAAAAGTCTAAAGGACGGAAACCGGTACTAAAGTGTACTTCATGATTACATTATTTTAGCATTTCCTACCTTGTCTTATTTTTCTTATACATATCAACTCGAGTGTTACTTTTCTACCTCCTATATATATATATATATATATATATATATATATATATATACCCAATAGGAGTACATATACATAAGCGAAAATTAGTGTGAATCAATTCGAACATATTTGGATATGAAAATCCCCAAGTGGAATGAACTGTTAATAGCGTTTCAGCCATTCTAAATTAAAGATAAATAAGAAATCAGTTGTGACTTGATTAGTTTTAAATTAAAGACCAAACGTTATCTTGTCAAATATTTAACCGATTATCACAGCCAAACAAACACACACACACACACACTCCCACCTACACTAACTCACATACTCTGTCTCCCTTTCTCTCTCACTACTTAAATGGTTAGCAACCTTCATTTTGTTCTTGCGGTTCTTCTCGTTCATATCCTCCTTATTGTCATCACCGTCATTGTCGTCGGCACCATCACCATCAAAACAAATTCCACCAGTAACAACATCATCATCATCGTCATCATCACTACCACCACTACTATCACCGCCACCACTAGCACTACCGCCACACCCCACTAGGCTTCTGTAGACAAACCCGACTAATGAACTTTTGTTGAAATCATTTACGATAGTAAAAATTCAACAAATCATTTCTGAGAAATATCTTGCTGCTTTAAAATAACTGATATAGTGGATACAACTGCCTATGTAATATTTTCTAATTAAGACACAAGGCAAGCAATTTAGATGGAAGAGGGTTGGTATTGTCGATTCCAACTATTCCAGGACTTGACCGTTAGTTTACTTTATCGACAGCAAAAAAGAATTAAAAGGCAACGGTGACCTCGGCGAGAATCGAACTAAGAACATGAACAATAGGAGCAAATACAGCAACGCTTGAAGCGAAATATTCTCAAATTATTGTTCTTTATTTGATGCAAGAGAGAACTTCGATCGATTATATAAACTGTCAAAAGTTATCAGCACAGTGCGTGCTTTCACAAGAATGACCCATGATCTCGCAATATACTATTCTATGCCTTTAACTTTAGTTTTTCATTTTGTATGCCAAGCAACTATGCTTGAAAAGAATATTAACCATTTACAAATATATTATAATTTTAAGGAAGAAAATGGTTTATCTGCCGTTGACAGTCACCCAAAGCGTATTCAGCAATTCAACATAGCGAATACATACATACATACATACATACATACATACATACATACATACACACACACACACTCACACATACATACATACATACATACATATGCATGTGTGTGTGTACATATATATATATATATATATATATATATATATATATACATATGCATACATACATCTATCTATCTATCTATCTATTTATCTATCTTTCTATTTATCTGCCTGTCTGTCTATCTATATTTATATGTATGTTATGTATGTTTATATATATAAACAGAAAGAGAGAGAGAGAGAAAGAAAGAGAGAAAGAGAGAAAGAAAGAGAGAGAGAAAGAAAGAGATAGCGAGAGAGAGAGAGGAGAGAGAAAGAAAGAGAGAGAGAGAGAGAGAGGGGAGAGAGAGAGAGAGAGAGAGAGAGAGAGAGTTTATAGTGTGTCTTTTACAGTACACGATATGTAACTTTTGATTTAGTCATATGTTCTATTGCGCTAAAACTCGTGTAAAGATGTTATAAATGCATAATTTAAAACTACATTCTCCTATGTGTGTATCTGTGCGTATTTGAATGTTTTGTGCGCGCACGTGTGTGTGTGTGTGTGTGTGTGTGTGTGTGTGTGTGTGCGTACGTGTGTGCGTGCGTGCGTGTGTGCGTGTTCTGATAAAATATAGAATGTTTTGATAAATAGAATACATCTGCTATTAAATATTAACTCAGAATGTTATTCTTAATGTTATCTGACGAATTTACTCTGCCAAAAGCAAAATGCATTCAAGAAAGATAAATCTGTTTAATAATTGGTACAACATTTGATTTGTCAATCCCAACAATCAAATACGAATTAAACGCAAAAAATTTAGAAAAGAAAACAAGTGAGTATAAAACAAAAATAGTAATGTTTCACTAAACAAAGAAATCCATACAAATTATAAATAACTCTTGACAATCAACTAAATTGTCATTATAAATGTATCTAAAACTTGATAATTAAATAAATTGCGAAACTCTGGAGACAAAATATCGTTATGTATCACACACATAATATACATACGTACAGACGGACAGTCAGACAAATAGATAGATAGGTAGATAGATAGATAGATAGATAGATAGATAGATAGATAGATAGATAGATAGAAAGATAGATAAATAAATAGATATATACATATGTATGTACATATTTACATAAGTAGGGCGCGTGTTTTCAAGAAATAACAAATTTACCACTTATAAATTCCTTATTTACATTATTATCAAGCTAAGTAATTTCATGAGTTTCCCAGTAACACATCTAATACTCAACACAGAATCCGGGTCAACACGGCAATTACACTCATATATAATTCATTGCGCTCGAAACATAACAAATATTCCATTGTCTTGTTCGTGCAATTAATGGTGAACTTTATTCTTGTTGATATGTGTTGGAAAATCTGGCTTTTAGGTGTGGAAAGTCTTAGGCGAATTTTTTGTTGTTACTTTAACGTATTAACAGTTTTTTTTTGTTTTGTTTTACTCCAAAGGTTTGATCTACAGTTAAGTGTTGTTCTCATGGAGTTCAAGAGACTTGCAACCGTGGGGGTTAATATGTAAGATATTCGTTCTTCAGTTTTATGTTTTAAGTTTTTGTAACACAGCAAATTAGTAGCTTTAACAATAATTATGGGCTGCGGATGAATTTCAATGGAGCGACGTTCTGGAAAAGGGGTTGACAATAAGATCATTTTTTAACCTTGTGGGTCTGTTTGGTTATCCAAGGAGTCGATAAACATCGGAAACAATTTTGAACAATAGGGCTGGTGATATTAGTCGTGAACTGAATCTAGAAGAGGACGATAATTTAAGTCTAAAACTCACTAATTTCCTGCCAAATACCAATGCAATAATTGGTAATCGTCAAGCATATTCTTTATTAAATATTCCAACCATATCAAGGAAATATATGAGCGAAATTTTATTGTTCTTTATCAATTTCGTTAAGTAATTTCATTAGATTTCATTTTAAAATGCAATAATATCAGAACAGAACGAAAGAATTATTTTGAAATGAAGAACATTTTTATTAATTATACCTTTTAATTTTATTTTTGAAATTTACATGGAGGTCGATAAGTTATTTCACGAGGACGTCAATGATATAACAAGTTTGCTGAAAGGAAATGCATGAGAAGATGGTTAGTAGGACGCTTGAGTAGTGGTGGTTGTGGTAGTGTTATGATGCATACAATATGAGTAACAAAAGAAGCAGAAACAAATGAATTCAGGTGACTTCAATGACGATAACAGGACCATCAGAATCCGATGAGCAGAGACTATTGCAGTTACAGTAGAACAATCACGCCTCTGAGTCAGATGTTGGAGTATAGTGGTGAGCATCCTCATACCAATGTGTGGGGTGTCTAGGATATTTATAAGCGTAAAAGTAGCATCATCGGAGATATGAACGTAATATTTTATTTTGAGGTAAGAGAAGATAACAAATTCAATCGATCCTCCAATAAGATTAATGCGGCTGACTGGTGGAGTCTTTAAAGCATTGGATATATTGCCTTGTGATAATTGTTCTGGCTCTATATGTGCTGTGTTCAAATCCTACTGAGATTAGTTTCACTTTTTACCCTTTCGGGGTCGAAAAATAAAGTGCCAGTCCTCTTTCAACCCCCCCCTCTCTCATTCTATTTTTTTCCTTCTGATTTTGCTCTGAAGGAAATCGACTGCAGTCAAGTCTAGAGACAGATGGTCTCCGGCAGGGTTAAAGTGCCCAAGACACACCGTATGTAATGATGGTGCCTCTACATCCTCACCAAGGGAAAGGCATGTATATCTTTACTAATTCCTCAGGGATGAATGTCAAACAGAGCGCCAATTAGTTTTGGACTCAGTAAATGGATAAAAGCAAACGGTATTTGCTGCGTATCTACTCTGGCATGGTGCAGGTTACTGACAACCCACTATAATTATGAACTTAGTCGAATTCAAACTAATGGTTGTCGTATAGAGTAGAAAGAAAAGCTTGTAGGCGATTTGAATTGAAGCCTTAGGTAATTTGCAGCTTCCTATATAATCTATTCTACTAACGTATTTCGATTTTGCAGTTTTGCAATTTAAAGTAAATATATATAGTAAATATTTTCCAGTTTTACAGTAAGGCATCTTCATCAGTTCTCAATGAATATCTCTTATAAATGATAGAGTAAAAAAATAAGCAACAGATTTAATGCCTCAAGAATAATAGGTATTTTAATTGCAGACAGACTTCAAATATCACTTTTAAAAAACCACTTGAAAATAATAGCATATTTCTGAATGGTCTGTATCAATAATAGATTTTCTAAGTATTCTTTTTCTT
>NC_142938.1:50351687-50366687 GCF_046866305.1 Octopus bimaculoides | reverse complement strand
ATGCTGATAGCATTGCCTACTGAGTTATTGTCAATCGTCTGTTATTCGTCATCATGTGGTGAACACAATCAATGTTTTCTCCGTAGTAGCAGTTTCAAGACGTCCAAACGTTGGGTCATCTTCCCGAATTTATCTTTCCCTCTTAAATTCAGCTGCCCACTCTTGCACTGTTGATAGAGTTGGGCCGTCATTCCCTAATGTAGCAAACATCAGCATGAATGTCGTTGGGAGCTAAAGATTTTTCTCCTGGCATTTGATAACACTGCAATGCCAAATTTTGTCAGTTTAAAAAACATTGATACTAGTTACTTTCTTTGAACAGTCAGATGTCAGTTTACCCGAAAAGAAACAATGTGGTTGTTGATAAGGAGAGCTGAAATTAATGTATACAAGACTTCGCGACTCTAGCATCATTCCTTCAAAGTCAGGCTATGAACATTTCAACCCACCCTCGTTATATATGATCTGGTTCTTTGTCAAATTTGTTTTTCTTCATTCTGGCATCGATAGTTGCGTCAAATTATCCCTTAAACGGCGGATATCATCAACAGATGTTTCATTACATAACAATGGGCATCACCGATAGATGTTTCTAAAATTTTACGTGGTTAACAGACATCGATTAATGTTCGAGCGTCTACTTCGTCAAATGCGCCAAGACGTAAGCGACGCTTACCGATGGGAGAAATCAATTCGCAAATGAAAGAGTTATACAGCGATTAAGAAGTTTTCTGCCTCTCCATTATTATTAGATATGTTGGACGGCAACCACGACGACAATAATGATGATGGCTATGATGATTATGCACAGAAAAAAAGTGACACTTCAACCAGCTCTAGACTGAAGAGCGCTTTTCTCCATTTATACAATCGTTTGGCAGCAAGAATGCAAGAATCTACGAATTTATACCCATGCCGGATGTAAGAGAATGCGTATGTTTTACGGGTACTTTCCGAAAATGACATTGTAAATCTTACTGTGCGAGAGAATAACAACTATTATAATTTCTAAATTGAAAATACACATAAAAATTACTTTTGGAAAAAAAAGATTTTTTTTTTTGCTTTTTACTCGTTTGGCACACATGCGCATGTAACCCTTTCCGCAGTTTAATGCTAATCGATGCTGATCTATACCGACATGCAATGGGCTGGCATGGTACTGTGGAGCACAAATTTCTGCTCAATCTTGGATCTCTTTTCACAGTAAAAGTAAAGAAAAAACCGTGGTTGTATGGCACATACAACACGCGCAAAAGCACATGCTATGATGATGGTATACTCACACGTGCACCCAACTCTTTAAGTAACTGGATCGTTAATAAAAAGAGTAACACAACAGAAGCACATGAGCTAGGCCTGTATAGCAATTAACTGCTAAGATATTGTCTCTTGGTGATGATTTCACATATTTTTACAGTAAATCATTGTTTCCTTTCTTTTGTCCCCGAAGAATTGAAAGAATCTGTTTATTTTTTTAGTCAATAATATATATCTTGTTAGATTAACTATTCGTAAAAACTATATACCTTTAAGAATATACACATGCACATATAATTACACCAATACACACACACACACACACACACACACACACACATATATATATATATATATATATATATATACATATATACATATGTATATATACACACACATATATATAAAATTGATAAAGTAAGGTAATATTGATATATGTATGTGTGTATGGGTGTATATATATATATATATATATATATATATATATATATATATATATATATACATATATGTGTATGTCTATGCATATATATCTATTTAAATATATATATTATATATTATCTGGATTTAACTAGATAATAACTAAAAAGTAACTGTTTAATAAATTTCCCCATCTCTGTTTACTTTAGAATTCGTCATAATTTTGAATGTAATATTTTTTCATTCTATTTATGAAGTACATTTCTTTGTGTATCTTATTATCTGTTCATGTAGCCTTGCTTTTGTATCGACTTGTGTTTTTTTTTCTTATTTATTTCAGTCTTCAATTTGTTTTTCCTCAATATATTCGTAAGCCCATTGTGATTAATTTACCTAAAATAATTTTTAGTTTGAATTTACCTTTTGTATACATGTTTTGCTGTGTGTATGTTCGTGCCATATTCAATCCACATTAGTTTTAAGGTCGAAGGTGGCGAGCTGGCAGAATCGTTAGCACGTTTTACGATACTGCTTACTGGCATGTTCATGTCAAATTTAGAGGAAACCACTCGAAAAACTAGGGTAAAAAACTGGTTTTCTGAACAGTTATTCGCTGTTTTTGGTTATACGTGGGGTGTCTGGAAAATATAAAGTAAATCATGACCACCCTTGGAATATAAGCTATCAGTGTGTCAAGTTTGAGAGAAATTGGTTGAAAATGTGGAAATACGTAGAGAGCATACACACACACAAACAGACACACGGACATCTGTTTTATATGTGTGTGTGTGTGTGTGTGCCTGTGTGTGTGTTTGTAATACATGTACATATGTATGAGTGTATCTATAGAGTGAGCACTCCTGGCTAAGTAGATGTACATTGGACTCACAATTACGAAAACGCTGTTTCGATTCCTGAACCAGTAGCAATAGTAAGAGTAGTAGTATTCAAAAACTTCAGCACACCGGGCTAGATAATGAGCGGCATTTCGTCCATCTTCATGTTCTGAGGTCAAATTCCGCCGAGGTCGACTTTGCTTTCCATCCTTTCGGGGTCGATAAATTCTGTACCAGTGAAATTCTGGGATCGATGTAATTGAGTAATCTCCTCCCCAAATATTTCAGGCCTCATGCCTATAATTGAAATGATTATTATTATTATCATTTGATTAAAACTCTCAGCTTATTTTGCTGGGTATTTTGGAAAGTGTCAGCTGTCTACCGTCAGCATGCTAATTTGGCACTTGTGTAATGGCCAATCTTCAAGAATCCTGCAGAGAACTCTTGGAGTTCTAAGCTTTTGTAGGTGTTCTATCTTTACATTTCCACCAATTTTTTTGAGTCATGTTGGTAGCTGAGTGCGGATACTTCCAGGCGCGCCAATTGCTGCTGGCATCACGTCCACTCTTTTCCTTACCTACAGCCTGCGTATATTCCACTTCAAATCGCCATAGATGTTCAGTTTTACGTCTTTTCCTTTGGTCCTGTTGTCACCGGGATATGCTATGTCAATTATCATGCAAATTTTTTTTATTGTTCACCACAACACTGTCAGGTTTCCAACATTTGATCACATTTAATCATTGCAACCAACAAGATTTTGTAGTCTTCATTCTTGGTAGCACCTGGGATTTGGTCATACCAGTTTTCATTCTCGGTAATAGCTCCAGGGATTTTGTCATACCAGTCTTCATTCTCGGTAATACTTCCTGGGATTTGGTCATACCAGTTTTCATTCTCGATAATACCTCCAGAGATTTTGTCATACCAGTCTTCATTCTCGGTTACGCACAACACATTAAATTGCTGGACAAGAAGAATTCCTAATATTTGACTACAACAAGTAACCTTAAATACCAAGAAATAGCTGTCCCTCATAACACTGTTTTCTGGGGCTACAGTAAACTAGATTTTATCTCTATTTCCTCTATCAATCTTAAGAATCATCTGATTTGTGGAAACGCGCGTAGCGATCGATTATTTCTTTATTGCCCACAAGGGGCTAAACATAGATGGGACAAACAAAGACAGATAAAGGGATTAAGTCGATTACATCGACCCCAGTGCGTAACTGGTACTTAATTTATCGACCCCGAAAGGATGAAAGGCAAAGTCGACCTCGGCGGGATTTAAACTCAGAACGTAACAGCAGACGAAATACCGCGAAGCATTTCGTCCGACGTGCTAACGATTCTGCCAGCGATCGATTAGAATATTTATAAATTCCATCCAAGGATTATTATTGTTATTACTATATATAGATATTATCTTTTATCTTTTATTTGTTTCAGTAATTAGACAGGAACAAATAAAAGATAAAATATACTATGTGTATGTGTGTGTGTGTGTATATATATATATATATATATATATATATATATATATATATATATATTATGTATGTATGTGTATGTGTATTTGTGTGTCTGTTTGTCCTCCGACCATTAATTGACAACCAATGTTGGTGTGTTTACGTCCTCGTAACTTAGTGGTTCGGCAAAAGAGATCGATAGAATGAGTACTAGGCTTACAAAGAATATGTCCTGGGGTCGAATTGTTCGACTGAAGGCAGTGCTCCACCATTGCCGCAGTCAAGTGACTGAAAGAAGTAAAAGAATAAAAGAAAGAATATATATATATATATGTAATATAATATGTGACAATTATTCGGTTGCTATAATAAGACTCCGAGTCTCGGATGTCGATGCGGAAACCTGCACCGGCATCTCTTCAGTTACCGAGACAGTCAAAATATTTTGAAGAGATGCCGGAGCAGGTTTCCGCCTCGACACCCGAAACTCGGAGTCTTATTACGGCAACCGAATAATTGTCACATATTATATTACAGATACATTCCTCTATTAGCATCATATCGAAGTCTCTTTCATTCTTTTCTTGTCTTACCATTACTATTACTATATATATATATATATATATATATATATATATATATATATATATACATATATATATATATATATATATATATATATATATATATATATATATATATATATATATATATATATATATGTATGTATGGATATATGCATATATTTATATATTATTTATGTTTTATATATATATATATGTATATAAAATGGAAACAAGCATTCTCAGATTTAGCACATGCGGTGTGCGAAGTCTATTTTATGCTTTTCAGCAAAAAAATTTGTCTGAAATAGGAAGTTAGAACGTGAGATATCTTTCCGTTTATATTCAGCCTTGTAAAGACGTGTCGATGAACGTTGAAATATTGACAAATGCAGAGGTGTTTGCAATTTGTTACCTTGTATACCGTATTTAATTTGAAGCATATTTAGTTCTTGTATCATAGTTCTATTACTTATGCAGTTGCCTTGTCTTTTTTTTTCTCTTTTTGTGGCCACCAAGAGAGAAAGGAAATAAAACAGAGAAAGAGAAGAGAGAGAGAGAGAACAAGAAAAAAAAATGCAATCAATAAATTAATGCCACACGCTGTCGTCGTCATCCAAATGGCAGCCAAAGTCTGCTTCACAACCCTCTTATCCATTATTACCACCACCAGCATTCCGCTTTTTCGATCCATTCACTCAACAAGTTAAGCCAGCAATCACAACAATTATCACCAATCATCACAATGACAACTACTACAACCACCAACCACCAACCACGAACAAACAGCATTCATCAACTGTATCATGTCAATCATCTTTACCAAACCCGCCTACATAACTACCATCACCACCACCACCACCACTGACACTAACAGTAGTATCTCAGCAGTCACTCATTATCTCTAACTCTGCAACAACTCCTACCATCGTAACTTCAACCACTCCTACCTTTATAAACACCACCAACACCGTGAGTAGAATTATCACTAGACTCACTACTACCTCTCGTTCTACCACAACCACGCCGACCACCACCGCTACTATCACTCTCACCAATTACATAACTGCCACTATCACTAACACCACTATCACTACCACTACCATAACCACCACCGATACCATCATAACCACCGTCAAGAATATGGCTATCTCTGCTATACCCCTGAAAAATAAAAGGCAAAGTTGACCTCAGTGGCATTTGAACTCGGAATGTATACGCAGCTACTAACGCTAATATCGCCACCACAAACATTATATACGCATAGACACAAACACTACACACAAACATATATATATATATATATATATATATATATATATATACACACACACACACGATGGACTCCTTTCGGTTTCTGTCTGCCAAATTCACACAAAATGATTTGATCGGCTCGGGGTTATAATATAAGTCACTTAACCAAGGTACTGCGTAGTGAGACTGAACATATGACCATGTAATTGTGAAGCAAGCTTGTTACCACACAGCCATACCTGCGTCTTTTCAAAATATATTCTGAATATGCACTGAATATGTGGTGAATACTTTAAATAACTGTATTCTAAAGGTATTGCTAATAGGTGGGCTGGCAGAATTGTCAGCGTGTATGTATGCATTTTTATGTAACTATGAATATCTGTCTCTCAGTTATATATACTCATACATATATACATTCAATATTCACGTTCCTTTTATATGTCTTTTTCACGCTCTTTCACGCTCAACTGCTGTTCTTCCGACATATCACTTTCTAATGTAGTTTTCCAATTATCATTTTCTACTTTACTCATTTGTAATTCGTATCCAGCGCTTGCATTTGCTTTAATTTCTTGTCTTACCTACTACATCATTTCCTTTACTGTTCCCCTTTTTTCCATCTCCTCACGACCTCCTCACCTTCACCACAATAACATCCCACTCAATTCCACTCATCCTCATTCATTACTTGAACTTCATACCGCTCACACATCCCACTCATATTTATCTCCTTACTCAGACATTCTCCTTTATATGCACGCAACACTAAACCTCTTTTTCTCTTCTTATCTCCTTCCCATAGAACTATATTTCCAGTCGGCCTTAAGCCCTCTTCCCTCTTTTATCCCAGCCTTCTCATTTTTTCTCTCTTTTTTTTTTTATGAAGGGCTCCATGTCCGAGATATAAAAGACCTCTTATTCATTTTACTTTTACTTATCAAGAGTGAAATTTATAACACCTGTGTGAAACCTTGTCCTTTCTGTCGTGTTTCTACTCATTACCTTTATAGATATATAGTTATCAGCGAGGGATTATCAATCCGAGCATAATAATTTTATAAGCCCTCTGTTAGTACACTAAGCTAACCATAATGTTTAGATTAGTAAAGAACTCTGTATATTCTTGTGGCAGCGTCCAGGGTTATAGTTCATCACCATTCTATATTGTAAATCCATGATTGTGCTCCAGTTATACTGGTTTTTTGATAGAAAGATACACAAGACAAACCATAAATGATGATCATCACACATATTTTCTTTTACTGTATTAATTTTCTACAATAAAAAAAATATCTAATGACCACTAGTTATGCCTTGTATACACACACACACACACACGTGTGTGTGTGTATGTGTGTGTGTGTGTGTGTGTGTGAGTGCATGTGTGTATGTATATACCCAGATATTTACTTGTACACTGGGTGCGAGAGATATTTGAGAGAATAATAATAATTAAACAATTCGAATCTAACAACAACAAAGTGTATATAAATAAAACTTTGTGTATATGTTTTCTATATAAGATTATATACTGAATCCACCTTTTGCTTCAATGATCGCTTTAATGCGGCTCCGGAAACTGTGACATGCCTGCCCAATATAGTCCTTATTTTAGAGACTACCAGGGCACTGGCCGCATTCGGTTAAACCAAGGTAGTGTGATAATATCGCTTTGCCTCCCACACTAAACAGAATTGTCTATGGAATTGAAATGCGGCAAGTTTGGAGGTCACAAATTTGGTGTTACATGTTCGTAAAGATTTTTTGACATCCATTATTGGGTTACGAAGTTTTTAGAGGTTTTGCGTCTTATCGCAACACTGCGCCTAGTCGAAACGCGTACGTCCGTCCACAACTCATTCATCCAGGGTTTAAAAACTGCCTTCAGCACCCCAATGTATCCAGAAATATTATTTCTAAGACTCTGCAGAATGATAGGTGGTGACATCACATGTTTGTTGCTCACCACTCCTAAAACCATTACACTTAGGGAAAACTTAGGATGCATCACTATGGTGATATTAGAAGGATCCTTGTAATATTCTCCGAGTGATGCATACTATCTATCTATCTAGTCTCCTATTAGTCTTTTTATCTTCGTCGAAGTTTTTCTTACCAAAGAGAAACCAAAGTATGCCGTGTTCGTGAGGATTTTAACACTCTTAAGTAACCGCTTGGAAAGGATCAAACGGTTTTCTTGTGTCATTGCTGATGAAATGGCATTACCTCAGTACATATCGAATGTCCTCGTGTACTACAATTCTGATAGTGCACCCCGGCACATGAAGTTCTTTGCGGATGGCTCTCATTGATTTTCAGGGATCATCATCGATAATGCCAATAGAAAGTTGGCTATGACAAGTATGATTGCATGTATTTACATATCTTCTGTTGGTATCTTACTTGTCATGTAGAAAAAAAATCCCTTTTAAATGGTTTGAATAGAGTAATATACTGATTAAGTGATCTCCAATACCCTTCGCATCCCCTATGTATATGGAGGCGCAGTATGGACGAATAGTTAAGAAATTCGATTCGCAACCTCGAAATTGGATCCTTCTGCCTAATAGCCTGAGCAAGCAAAATTTTCCAGAATCGCGAGCTGAACCATTTATTGTGAACGAAACTGCGTAGATGGAAACTGAATTGAATCGCGTCGAGTGAATTTTGCTCGTAATTCAAAAGCTATGCCCTTCTAAAACTTCTGCTATGCTGATTCTACCCGAGAAAATTACATTAAGGGTACACGGTTATGTAGAATGCTCAGCTATTTACATGCTAATTCAGGAAAAAATAATTGGCTAAGTTGAACAAATGAATCCTCATCGACAAATGATGGAGATCCACGAATCTCCCAAGAAAGAACTACATGGTTCCAGAGGCAATTTTTCGTTTTACTTTATCATTATTTTTATTTAGTAACATTTTCCAAGCAACGTAAAATTTCCGTACAATTCTTTTTTTCTGTTCTGACTTCATATTTCTAACTTGTAATGCCTTTCTTTCAACATAGGTTTTTTTTATGTTAAAGAACCTTTCAATTATTTGATGTTTTAGTTCTCAATTTACCATTGAATCTAGAATATCTTTGCTTTTTTGATCTGTCAATAGTATTCGGTTTAATTTTTTCCCCTATATTTTTATTGCTGCATTCTGTCGGTTAATTAGCTTCGCTTTGAGGTATAATTGAGGGAATTTTATTTTCTAAATAGACATTCTTAAATCTAATGTTAAACGTTACGTTTGGTTCAAAAGAAGGAATAGCATATATTCAGGTTAAGCAGCTCCCCCAAGTAAATTTATCAATTTCAAGTTATTTTACAAGATAGCGTGCTAATGTTATGACATTATATATATATATATATATATATATATATATATATATATATATATATATAGAAAGAGAGAGAGAGAGAGAGGGAGAGAGAGAGAAAGAGAGAGAGAGAAAGGGTGAGGAATTGAATATTAATTCAATTTAAAACCAAGTGGTCTAGCATATAAAGAATCTCAAAATTCAGAAAAATTGTATTACATGTGTATGAGAAGGGATGACCACTAAGTGGACATCCTACATGCAAGAAAGAGGTCATCAACGCCTCAACCACAAAGAAAAATAATGTTCTTAGGAAATTTTTTTTCTGGGGAACATTATTTTTCTTTGTGGTTGGGTCGTTGATGACCTCTTTCTAGCATATAGGATGTCCACTTAGTGGTCATCTCTTCTCACACACACACACACACGCGCACATGTATATATATATATATATATATATATATATATATATATGCGAGTAAAAATAAATACAAAAAAGGTGGGGGTTTTTTGTATGATTGTGTATAGAAGAATATATTATTTTGTTTAAAAGAGTTCCAACACTGTCTGTTTTTTATGTTTTATTTATATTCCTGCAGAACCAATGTGGGGTATAGAATATGGAATATACAATATATAATATAATATACAATATATAATATAAAATAAAATAAAATAAAATAAAAATGGATGGCACCATGAAAGAAAGTATTGAATGTAGATGAAATATTGAGTGTTCAATATAAAGGATCAAATATATAAATATAAATATATAAAGGCGACTCGAGTTTCAGGGCTATTTCCCTTCGTCATGGCCGGTATATATATATATATATATATATATATATATATATATATAAGAGCCTTTCGATAGCGAATGACCTTTCCATCTCCAAACAACCGGTGTCGTCCAAGGGAAAGGCAAAGGCCGATACAGATTGGCGCCAGTGGCGTCGCAACTCGTTTCTACAGCTGAGTGAACTGGAGCAATTTGAAATAAAATGACTTGCTCAAGAATACAACTCACGGCCAGGTCCGCTAATCGAACTCTCAACCTCAAGATAGGAAGACCAATGCTGAAACCAGTGAGACATGCACCTTCACTGTATACACACATACACATATATAGATATATAAACATATATACCTTTGTGTGTGTGTGTGTATGTGTGTGTGTGTGTGTGTGTGTGTGTGTGGCAGTGTGTGTTACTTATATGAGAACATACACATGTAAATATATGCTACATGAAAAAATATATATACACACATGCACACATATATATTTGTATGTATGCATGTTTGGTGCGTGTGGCATACGTATGTACATGAAAGTACGTCTGAAGGTATGTAATGAATACGCTCTTAAAATATGTAAGCATTTTTTAAATATTTTTCGAAGTTTAATCAATTCGTGATTATTAGAAGATATATTTCCCTTCCCTTGCTGTAGTTTTAATATATCGTGAAACAATTTTATTTCCTTCAGCTGTCACGATTTAAGTTGCACTTTGAAGGCGTCCTCAAAAGGCAAGAATTAACCCATAAAAAATACACACAAAAAATTCAGGACCTATCAGCATGTATATATTCAATTATATATACATGTATATATATATATATATATATATATATATATAGATAGATAGATAGATAGATAGATAGATAGATAGATATATATATATATATATATATACATGTATATATAATTGAATATATACATGCTGATAGGTCCTGTTAGTATGTATGTATACAATTATGTGCTCTGACTGCAGCATTGGAGCGTTTAGCTCTTATTTCTAGCAATGTAACTGTTTATAACACCCTCAGTCATATTTAATGACGTTATAATACCCTTTGTTGGAACACGTTCGCTTACTGCTGACTAAGTAAATTATATATATATGTGCGCGTGCGCGCGCGTGTGAGTATGCATCTGTATATGTATATATAGAAGTGCGTATGTATCTTTGAGACAAAGCATCTACTGCTGTGCACTCAGTTATTGGTATTCGCAAAAATGTTCATTGAGGAGTCAGCTCGGATGTTTAAAGTCCTTGATCTGACACACACACACACACACACACACCCCACACACACACACGCACCCCCCCCCCACACCCACACGCACCCACACACACACACATATATATACCTATGCATACGCAATTGCACGCGCACGGGTGTGTGCGAGCGGGTATATATAAATATGGTGACCACTTTTTTTTTCATATACATGCTTCATTAAATACATGACTAAGATTAAAATTTATCATTTTATTTTAGTTTTAGCGATAAACCTAGAATAAAAAAGGTAGACAGACAGACAGATTTATAGATAGATAGATAGATAGATAGATAGATAGATAGATAGATAGATAGATAGATAGATACAGAGAGAGAGAAAGACAGACAGACAGACAGACAGACTGATAGATAGATAGATAGATAGATAGATAGATAGATAGATAGATAGATAGATAGGCTCTAATTCTGAATTACACTTTCAATTCATCTGACGAGCTTCTGAAATGTCTGCATCTACTCATTTTCACTCATAATGTACATGGATACACCTGAAGCTACTGAAAATATTTGCTTAAGGTACCATATTTTGGATCTGATCCCAGACCACGAGCTTGCAAAGATCGGCTGCCAGAGAATTCATGTTACAGTTTAGAAGAAGCGGGCAGTAAAGAAATGTGCTGCCACAATTGCGATAAATAAATCTTTTACTCTTTTACTTGTTTCAGTCATTTGACTGAGGCCATGCTGGAGCACCGCCTTTAGTTGAGCAAATCGACCCCAGGACTTATTCTTTGGAAGCCTAGTACTTATTTCATCGAACTCTTTTGCCGAACCGCTAAGTTACGGGGACGTAAACACACACACACACACACACACACACATATATATATATACATATATACGACGGGCTTCTTTCAGTTTCCGTCTACCAAATCCACTCACAAGGCCTTGGTCGGCCCGAGGCTATAGTAGAAGACACTTGCCCAAGATGCCACGCAGTGGGAATGAACCCGGTACCATGTGGTTGGTAAGCAAGTTACTTAACACACAGCCACTCCAACTAAGGACTTTCGAGAGAAAATCATTTTGTAAAAAAAAAAAATTAGAGGGAGTGACGCTCATAGGACAACCGAAAGTAAAGTGATCCAAATAATTACCGAACGGCAAGGCCGATAGCCTTTTGTTTCTTCATGCCCTTCTATACAAGGAAGACAAAGACAGGAAATTACTCTCAAAAGAAGAGGCTTAGCACGAATCCTTGTCAAAGGCTGAAGTCTGTTAAAGGCATCGAAGCACCAGGATCGAGTCTGCATGTATGGTAGTCTCTCGTGTCCGAGAAAGGCGGTTCTGAAACTTCTTGCTGAACTACTTTCACAGATGCTTTGTTTATAGTGATCACATTAGCTCTGTACGTGGTGCATATTTGCTCAGTCCATTCACGAAATTGATATTACCTGAACAGGTGTACGGTGGGCCACGCGTCCGATGTCGAAGTGATCACAGAACGATGTTTTGCTCAAGAGTACACGGCACTGCCCGGTCCGGGAATTGAACCTATGATCTCGCGATCGTGAGTGCAACAACCAAACCATCCGGTCATGTGCCTTTAGAAGGTTAGGTCTACTACCCTAGTAAACTACAGAACGTAAACGGCCGAAAAAAGAAAAGAACTGAAAGTCATTAAGCCAACGCTCAAACAATTCAGATTCACTTAATCCATCACAATAAACTTGAAATTTATGTTATCTGGCCCAAGAAAGGGGGAGAGAAATGCTGCTGACTAAATTAATATTTGAATTCAGGTAAATCGGTGAGCTGGCAGAATCGTTAGCACGCCGGACAAAATGCTTAGTAACATTTCTTCTGGCTTCGCGTCTTCAGTTCAAATTTCGCCGAAGTCAACTTCAATTTCTATCCTTTCTGGATCAATAAAGTGAGTACCAGTTGAGCACTGGGGTCGATAAAATCGACAAGCCTCTCTTCTAAAATTTCATACCCTCCACCTACATAGAAAGAAATATTTGAAATCCACTAAGGTAGCAGACTTAACCTTGTAAGGGCACATGACCAGATGGTTTGGTTGTTGCACTCACGATCGCGAGATCGTAGGTTCAATTCCCGGACCGGGCAATGCCGTGTACTCTTGAGCAAAACATTGCTCCGTGATCACTTCAACATCCGCTAAGATTTCGCCATACACACAAACCACCTCGCAAAATTGCCCCATTAAATGTTGCATTGATATCTTAAATAGTAGGGCTGTTTCCAAAATAGGAACTTAAAAGCCATAATACTTAATTAAGCCACTCCTACTAGATAAGTTTTATCATTGTCACTTAGATCTGAAACATTCAATTCCACTTGCACTTCCTTTTCTCTTTCCTTCCTTCTAAAATCACGCCGATGTGCATTGGAACAAATACACACACACACACATGAATGTGTGAATATGTACGTACGTACGTATGTATGTATGTATGTATGTATGTATGTATAGTGGAGGCGCAATGGCCCAGTGGTTAGGGCAGCGGACTCGCTGTCATAGGATCACGGTCCCGATTCCCAGACCGGGCGTTGTGAGTGTTTATTGAGCGAGAACACCTAAAGTTCCACGAGGCTCCGGCAGGGGATGGTGGCGAACCCTGCTGTACTCTTTCACCACAACTTTCTCTCAGTCTTACTTCCTGTTTCTGTTGTGCCTGTATTTCAAAGGGTCAGCCTTGTCACACTGTGTCACGCTGAATCTCCCCGAGAATTACGTTAAGGGTACACGTGTCTGTGGAGTGCTCAGCCACTTGCGCGTTAATTTCACGAGCAGGCTGTTCCGTTGTTCGGATCAACCGGAACTCTCGACGTCGTAAGCGACGGAGTGCCAACAACAATGTATGTATGTATGTACGTATGTCATATTCTAACTAGTTTCGAATACATCAAAATGACCAAAACAGATTTATGAAAATATAATCTAATTAATAAATATCTAAGATTCATATTAACTTAGCCTTTTTGACGTATAGTTTACGTTATTTAGATTGTGAATCATTTTGCTACTACGAGCAAATGTGTGTGTGTTTGTTCGTGTGTATGTGTGTGTGTGTGTGTGTGTGTGTGTGTGCTTGTGCTGCGTGCGTGTGTACGTGTCGGTAGATATAGTTAGACATATTGATACACACATGTACATACACGCACACACACATATATATTAAATATATGCGTACTTAAATACGCACATATGTATAGACCTGCGTCTGCTTGTGTATACCTTTCTATGTGTCTGTTTATGCGTTTATATATATGCATACATACATATCTACAGAGAGAAAGAGAAAGACAGACAGATGCATAGATAAGTAGACAGAGAGAGAAAAACAAAAAGAGAAAACGGGAGAGAGGGAAAGAGAGAGAGAGGAAGAGGGAGAGAAAGAGAATTCCAGTTGTGTGTTCACATTAATCCACAATTAAATAACAGAATATATATATATATATATATATATATATATATATATATATATATATATGTGTGTGTGGGAGAATATACAAATAATAACAACAGACGAGGACAGGTGGTGTAAATAACAAAAGTATATATTAGTATGACGCTCGGGAAAACGGAAAGTCTTTGACGTTTCGAGCTACGCTCTTCAACAGAAAGAATACGGAGACAAGGAGAAAAACACGGAGAAAAAAAATTGGGAGAAAAAAAAATTATATATATATACATACATACAAACAGACAGACAGACAGACAGACAGACAGACAGACAGACAGATAGATAGATAGATAAATAGATAGATAGATATATATGTATGTACGTATATATATATATATATATATATATATATATATATATA
>NC_142938.1:50336687-50341687 GCF_046866305.1 Octopus bimaculoides | reverse complement strand
ACTTTCGAGATATTTGCAATCAAAAACAAGATTATTTTCCTCAATATATATTTTGAAAAGCACAATTCATCATATAAATATAAATATATATATATATATATATATATATATATATATATATATAGCCGTATGCGATCGCCTGAAATTGTAAATTCGTTCCAAAACATAAAAAGGTTAAAGGTTAAACGTACACGGTCAAAATCGAAAATATTAAGATGTACGGGTAGCTAAAAAAAATTGTGAATACATAAGTCCTGAGATCAAATTCATACATATCCTACGGCCATTTCGAGAAAGGTATTTCAGAATGGACTTTTTACCAATAGGGGCCAGCAAACTTGTAAATGAGTAGTTTCTCCACAAACGAAACAATGCGGCATTTTGCCCTCAGTCAATATGTGTATCAGTGTCCCGTTCTGGAGACGGATGTGGTACGGGATTTTTTTTTGGGGGGGGGGGGGGTCTGATCTGGAGATATTTCTCCAGATCAACCCCGGACCAGTCCTCTCTGGCAGATCTTTTGACCTCTATCGGGACAGTATCCGTCCTCTCCACAATTACGCATCCCAGAAGTCACCACATATCAAGTTCTGATGGGATCCTAGGAATGCGGACACGTGATATACGTTTCCCCATGTGGGAAGGGTCCATAATGATTTTGCTGGTTTTGCAAGGGGTCATTGAATGTTTCATACTGAAACCTTCTGCCTTAAACAGCACCAAAATGGTGCCGTGTTGTTTGCCCCTCGCTATGTACTCGGTGTCATCTCTGATGCACCTCAGCGCCGCTTCAATATCTACCCGGGCCACTAAAGCAGTTCTCTGCTAAGATAGATTTGAAACATTCCGTTCTTTCTCCACTGCTTCAATTGCCTCTGACGGAATAGTCAGGTTGGCCCAGGTTTCTTGTTTAATCAGTTGCTATGCTTGGGTAAACATTTCATCTCTGTTTGTGAGGTCCACGGTGAAGCGTTGTTTCTTTTTTGCTGCTGCTGTTGTGAACGTGTTTTTGTTGTTGTTAATGTTCTCGTTATTGTTGTTTTTGTTGCTATTGTTGCTATCGCTGCTACCGTTGCTGTTCTTGTCTCTTTCGTTGTTATTGCTGCTGCAACAACAACTATTACCGCCGCAGCTGCTGCACTGTTGCTGCTGCTGCTGTTGTCACTGCTTCCGCTACTGCTGTTACTGCTACTACTGCTGTTACTACGAGGTGAACTTTGTACAGTTTCAGTCTCATTTTCTCCTCTCCCTCTCTCGTATTGTTGCCAGTAACAGAGGAGAGGGGGTGGAGAAATTTTCAACAGTCACCAGATTAGTGGGCGGGGTAGTTTTCTTTTTTCTCAAATCTTTCAAGACGCGCTCCGCCATCTTGTTGAGTTGTTAAATCGAGTTGATTAAATTAAATTAAACGCCCACCGAACTTATTTGCTGGGCTGAATATAGCCCTTCGAGGGGATAAACAACCATAGAAAACTAGTAACAGGGTCCTGGTGTTTCTATTGACAACTTGGAATAAAATAAATAATGCAAAAGAGCAAATAAATGTTTTAAGCTGCACCTACCTGATCCGTTTGAAAATGCGTCCTATGTATTCTGCAGTGAATAATAATAATAATAATAATAACAATAATAATAATAATAATAATAATATAATGTTTATAGATAGAATACTGTAGCTTCTTAAAACTGTGTAATGTTGTTTATAAACTTCGATATCTTATCTATGGTAGTCCCAACTTGACGCTACTCGAAAAAATTAATAATTTTCCATATCTTAGCTATGCTAGGTCCTTCCAAAGAAAACTAGAGTTCTATACATAAATACGCCTCACGCTGGGATCTGCCTCCTTCCTCTCCTCCTCCCTTCCCTCCCCATCTCTCTCCCTCCACTTCCAGTGGATCCTCAGTGCTGCTGAAATCATTCACACGATGACATTGTCATTTAACAGCTCCCCACAAAATGTGTAAGCCTTTTCTAGTACTTTCGATGTTTGCTGAAACTTTGAGATGTTTATAGATTGTTATACGATGTGATTTGCCATAGATAAATTCCTTCATCGTAAATACGATGGGGCGTTTATAGGTAGAATACTATAGCTTCTTAAAACTGTGAAACGTTGTTTATAAACTTCGAATATCTTGACTATGGTTGTCCAAACTTGACGACGCTGCTCTCAAAAACCAACTCCCACCTGCCCTTAATCGACTGCCAGCTGTATCAACTAGCAGTGAAATCAAACAGCCTGTATTAGTAACATAAGCCCTCTCCCCTGTTTAACGCTGCAGCCAAAAGTCGTAAATCTGCCATCATTTGTTGTCTAAAGAAATCAGTGGAGACAATATTAGGATCCCTCGGCCTTATAGTAACAATATAATTATAGTAACAAGTTGGACCCGTGAAAATTTCACGCAAACCATAAAAAAATGTAAGTATGTGTAAATTGTGTGCTAGTGCCATGAGAAATGTTTCTATATTGTGACAGTTACAGAATATAGTAAGAAGTGTAAAACCGATAACTATATAATCCAACCAAAATATCTGTTACGCAAACGTAAATAGATTACTATTTAACCTTAAAATATATCGTACATATTCAGAGAACCTTCTTGGTTTAGTGGTACGGAACTTGTATTGTTTTATTCTTTTACATGTTTCAGTCATTTGACGGTGTCCATGCTGGAGCACCTCCCTTTAGTCGAAGAAATCGACCCCTGGACTTGTCTTGTAAGCCTGGTGCTTATTCTATCCATCTCTTCTTCCGAACAGCTAGGTTACGGTGACGTAAACGCACCAACATCGGTTGTCAAGTGATGATGTGGGGGACAAACACACACATATATATGACGGGATTCTTTGAGTTTCCGTCTACAAAATTTACTCACGAGGATTTGGTCGACCCGAGGCTATAGTAGAATACACTGTTTAAAGTATAGAGTTGAATTTCGTGTAGCCACCTTTTGGCAACTTTTCTCCCACACCTAATTTGCTAGGCTCTTTTCACAGCTATACCCCGTTCCAAATTTTGCATTAGTTTTTGTATGAAAAAAATGAAGGGAGGGGGATTTGTTTGTAGTTTATAGAGAAAACGTTAAACGCGCCAATGAAGGCGCGTGGCTTGGAGTATTCGGCTAACGATCGTAAAGTCGTGAGTTCAATTATCAGCGACGCTTAGTGTCCTTCAGCAAGACACTTTGTTTCACATTACTCCAGTCCACTCACCTGGCAAAAATGAGTAGTATTTATATTTCAAAGGACCAGCCTTGTCACACTCAGTGTTACACTGAATCTCCCTGAGAATTATGTCAAGGGTACACGTGTCTGTGGAGTGCTCAGTCACTTATACGATAATTTCACGAGCGGGTTGTTCCATTGATCGGATCCACTGGAACCTTTATTGTCGTAACCGACGGAGTTTTAGTTTTATTTCAACAGCAATTCAGCAAGCAGTGCAAAATCTATGATCCACGATGAGCTTTGAACAAGAGCGACATCAATCCGCAATTGTTTTCTGTGCTTACCAGAATAATATCAATCAATGGGTGACGCCAATATTTTACATCACCACATAACTATTTTTAGTTATCCTTTCAATTCTCGAAGTATTAAATGTTTCTAGTATAACCACATTCATCCTGCGTATATTGATTCTATAGAAATTAGCTTTGTAAAACAGGAACAAACGAGGTGCTTCTAGGCAAATACTTGACATGTTAGATACACCAGGCAATTTTTTACTGATAGCACAACTGAAGGTTACCAATTTTAGAGTGGCTGGGATCAGCTGATTGCACTGCCCTCAGTATATGACTGGTACTATTTAATCGACCTAGAAAAGATTCAGAAGAAAATTCCACATACTCTTTTATTCTCTTACCCTTTTACTTGTTTCAGTCGTTTGACTGCGGCCATGCTGGAGCACCGCCTTTATAGTCGACCAAATCGACCCCAGAGCTTATTCTTTGTAAGCCTAGTACTTATTCTATCGGTCACTTTTGCCGAACCGCTAAGTTACGGGGACGCAAACACACCAGCATCAGTTGTCAAGCGATGCTGGGGCAGACAAACAAACACATACACACACATACATATATATACATATATATACACACATATACGACGGGCTTCTTCCAGTTTCCGTCTACCAAATCTACTCACAAGGCTTTAGTCGGCCCGGGGCTATAGTAGAAGACACTTTCCCAAGGTGCCACGCAGTGAGACTGAACCCGGGACCATGTGGTTGGTAAGCAAGCTACTTACTACAGAGCCACTCCTGTGATCGGCATTATTTAAATTCAGAAAGTAAATCCGGAAGAGATGCAGCTAAGTATTTTGTCCGGTATACTAAGGATTCCACGAGTTCACGGTTTTTTTATAACACAACTTGAATAATTGTTTCTGCTATAAGTACTACAAGGCCTGAAATTCTGTGGAAGGAGGCTCGTAGATTTACGTCGATCTCAGTGCTTAAATGCTACATAATTTATCGGCCCCAAAAGGAAGAAAGGTAAAGTCGACCTTGGAAGAATTTGAACTTGCCGTGCTAACGATTCTGCCAGCTAGCTCACCGCCTACCTACTATTGCTACTACTGCTACTGCTACTACTACTACTACTACTAATAATAATAATAATAGAGTGAAAGTTTCATATTGGCTGCTGAAGACCAAAGCTTATTAACCCGGAACTACCAAGCCAATGTGATAAAAAAATGGAGCTGACCCAAAATGCCGATTTTGTAACGATGCGATTGAAACTATAGACCACCTAATCTCAGGGTGTAGAGTGTTAGCACCTGTAGAATATAAAGCAAGACATGACAGAGTTGGCCAGTATTTACACTGGACAATATGTCAGCATTATAAAATCAAAAGCGCTGACAAATGGTATAAACACCATCCTGAAGCTGTGACTGAGGGAGAAAATGTATCGATTCTCTGGGACTTCCCCGTACATACCGACAAGACTATAAAAGCTAATAAACCGGATATTATCATAAAAGA
>NC_142938.1:50319187-50331687 GCF_046866305.1 Octopus bimaculoides | reverse complement strand
ACTTTCATTTGCGTTGTTGCCTTTATTGAACTCATAAAGCAAAATATACAGAATATAATCCTTTGTCACTTCCATTACAGCTTTGAAAAAATAACTGTTAAAATCAAACTGCACTCTTTAAAACTTGCACTAAGAATAAGTACAAGGTAAAATTACTACCTGCTTTTATAGCAAGTTGATACAGGTAGTTTACCCGTCCCTGTTCGACTTTTAGTTCATGCAACTGAAAACAAAAATGATATATATACGATTTCCCAAATAGAACTGCATTTCATTCTTGAAGCCCTAAAGATGCTATATAAGATGATGCACAAGCACTCAGCAGAAACAATGCTAATGGAGCTAATGATGCTATAGGAATTAATTAATGATGTTCATTGAATAATTTCTTATTCCTTTGTCATTTAACATTAATTATGACACACACATATGTATATATGCATATATATGGGAGCACGTATATATGTATGCATGTAATTGTATGTGTGTGTGTATGTAAATATGTACGAAACTTAAATATAATTATATGGGTTGATGTCCTGACTTAAATACTGGAGACCGTTGCCCCGGCATGGTACCATCCCACCCAATAAACACACCACCATCGATTGTAAAGCGATGTTGGGGGGACAAACACAGGCACACAAACATATACACACATATACACACACACACATATATATATATATATATATATATATATATATATATATATATATATATATATATATATATATATATACACGATAGGCTTCTTTCAGTTTCTGTCTACCAAATCCACTCACAAGGCTTTGGTCGGCCCGAGGCTATAGCAGAAGACAATTGCCCAAGGTGCCACGCAGTGGGAATGAACCAGGAACCATGTGGTTGGTAAGCAAGCTACTTACCACACAGCCACTCCTGCACCTATTTAGCAGTTTTACAGATAGTATGAACGTGTTGTAAATCTAGTGGAAAATATCTTGACTATTGTCAGTTTGGGAGAACCGTAACAGAAAAGATATGTTGGTGGGAAATTACTTTTGTATTAATCTGTAGTCAGAGGTAAGGGCGATAACCCCAAAATTTGTGCGTATTAAAAGTTGAAAGGAGTTTTAGTTCCACCATAATCTGAAGTTACAAAAGAATACACTACAGAAAAAGAAAAAGGAACAGGAACTATTTTATACAACTTTCGATTAGCATTAAATGATTGTTTTTGTTTTGTTGTTAATTCTGATATGTTAGTAATAAACCTGTTATACGGATTGGACAATTCTGTTTTGTCTGCTCTTTGTCACTTTAATTCGACAAGTGTTAGTTTTTATCAATCTTCTCTGAAAACTACATCCAATCTAATTTGAAATAAAACAATTAAATTAAGAGCTTCTAAGGAAAACATTATTATTATTATTATTATTATTATTATTATTATTAATAATAATAATAATAATAATAATAATAATAATATTTGTGTCTACTTTTTCATACGCTAATTTATAAATTACTGATGCGTTCATAGCGTCTTGTTTCAAAACTGTACTTTATTACATTACAAAAGTACCATATAACACTATCTCGTTAGTGTATGAACGATAAACACATTTGTGAGATTATCAACTTTAATACATTCACACACACACACACACACATACAAACGTATATTTCTTAGAAACTTCTGAAATAGGTGTCTTTTAAAAATCACATCTCGTTAAATTACGATGCTATTGCGAATTTTGTGTAATATTTCTTCAGCTATCTTCACTAATTTCAATATATTGCTGATTGTCCAAATATAAACCTTATTTTATTGTTTTTCGCTATAATTGTCATTAATGCTAAATTTTTAACAACACATAACGATGTATTTAACAACACCCAACGATTACCACACTTGATATAGTATATAATGACAAAATACTACACGAAATTGATATCTGAGTAGTTTCTCTTCTGACTGGAGGATATGTATGAACATACATGTAAATGTATATATATTCATATATATTCCTCTCTGTCTCTGTCACTGTCTCTTACTCTCTCTCTCTCTCGCTCTCTGTGTGTATATATATATATATATATATATATATATATATATACACCACCACCATCGATTGTAAAGCGATGTTGGGGGGACAAACACAGGCACACAAACATATACACACATACACACACACACACACACACACACATATACACACATACACATATATATATATATATATATATATATGTATATATATATATATATATATATATATACACGATAGGCTTCTTTCAGTTTCTGTCTACCAAATCCACTCACAAGGCTTTGGTCGGCCCGAGGCTATAGCAGAAGACACTTGCCCAAGGTGCCACGCAGTGGGAATGAACCAGGAACCATGTGGTTGGTAAGCAAGCTACTTACCACAGACGAAGGTGTCCTGTATTCGTTAATCTTATGAATCTAACACATAGTTTCTATTCGGTATAATGAATTATTCATCAAGTTAAAAGCCGAATAGACATATATATATATAAATATATATATATATATACACACACGCACACACACACACACACACACACACACACACACACACACACACACACACACACACACACACACACACACACACACACAATACTAGAGTGACATAGAATTTACTAGATTGTAAAGTAGAAACGCAAGTTGTAAAAATTGCCCTCATTATTCGATAATTTTGCTGCACTGTCTATCATTTTACGCATCAGACTTGCTGTTTAGTAATCGATTGAAATTCATGCGACCAATTGTTGGAAAATTCGTTTTGACATGTTGCGCCGTGAGTTCAAAACCTTTTAAATCCAAATATGCTTTTAACGATTTTGGAACCGATTAATAATATATATCATCTATTTTGCGAAAAATGAAATCGCTAGTTTTAGGCTCCGAACTTGTCAATCCCTGGGACATTGTATTTTCAAAAGAGAAAATACTTTTTTGGAAGTTCGATGGAATAAAGACTTCGAAAGAATTTTTATATTTGATGCATTGATGCAGCAGTAATTATTGTTCTTCTTTTTGCCGACCAAGAACGCAACCTTTCCTCACTCTAACGACATATACTCTAATTACCAAACGGTTTCAAAGGGCCCGTGAAAGTCATGCATACAGAGCGCCTCCCTCTAGACCAAATCATAAAAAATTAAGTTAAAGAAAGCTAGTCGTTGATAATATAATTACTAATCAAACGCTTGTATTCTGAGCTTCAATATCCACATGAGGAAATGTCGATGTTTGTAAATGATATATCTGCGTGTTATTTGTTAAGATAAATCTGGACATGTTAAAGTTTATAAATCAGTGTTTTGTGTGACTCAATAAAATCTTAGTGGCCGTTTCCTGTGCTCTGCTATTCAGGATTGAAATGTCTGGTGAAAAATAACAATGTTATAGTCACGTCTCCACAATTATATCACCAATGTAGTTAATTATACAGCTTAATTATCTCTTTACGTGACATGTTTAATGCTTGTGTTATATTAGCACTTTTCTTACACAATATTATAACAACGAAATATATAAATATTAAATATCATTATCATACAGAAAAAAAATCGGGAAAAATATTACGCATGTTTATTGTTCCTTTATATGTTATAAATATACGATGTTTTATTCTTGTATTAAAAATCAATATGCTATAAATATATGTAAATGTTTGATAGACATAAATGTTAAACCTACCTAAATGTTTGATAATCATTCTGCTTGACGTGCATATACGATTCTGTGTAGGTCGATTGTCCAGAGAATTATATCAGACGAAGGTGTCCTGTATTCGTTAATCTTATGAATCTAACACATAGTTTCTATTCGGTATAATGAATTATTTATCAAGTTAAAAGCCGAATAGACATTTAATGTTCTCGTTCATTCTTTGGTGGCAACGGTATTGGGTGAAATAAAACTGTAATGTGGGGGATTTTAACATGGTCCAGATCCACACGATGATTTGAATTAATCATTATATATTAAATAAGCACGTGTTAATTATGTTGTACATGCAACTCATTCGATCAATCTTAATATGTTAGAGATATGGTAATCGCATGGCCGCAAATTGACAGATTCATTAGCGTGTTGGACAGAATAGCTGACTGTCTGTGATCTGAGTTTAAATCCCGCCGAAGTCAACTTTGTTTTACATCCTTTCGGTGTTGTTCTTGAGTAAAACATTTGGAACTATTCTCTCACTCTTATTTTCTATCTTTCTCTCTTTCACACACAATCATTCTTTCTCTCTTTCACACACAATCGTTCTTTCTCTCTTTCTCTCTCACTCTTTCCCTTTCTCTCTCTCTCTCCCTCTCTTTATCTCTCTGTGCTGTGCTGTGAGAACGACTTATGGGAAACCGGTCAATGTACATCTTTCTTCTATGTCTATCCCTTCGACTCTATTGCAGAGAAGGAGCATGGCCTTCAGTGCTCTAGTATGTTATACAATTGGAACCCTACTAAGGAAAGCAACTTCTCATCTCCCAAATAAACACAAATTGATATTTGTATATGAACCAGAAAAGTAGCAACTGTGTTACGTAACCAATTACTGCACTACAGACAGAGACATATTAACTTCAACGATCTCACTGATCTCGAATCGAAGGCCCGATGAAAGTCATGGGAACAACAACTTTCTCCTACCCTGATCCTTAAAATGAAACAGCAAACAATATATAAATTCAGACTATAATATCGACATAATAATAAATGCATATATGGAATCCTAAATTTGGCAGAAAAGGACAAATTTTCAGAGAAATTACAGAGTAGATGAATCGGTCGACACTGGTAGTAATTTGATCGATCCTGTATTGATGAACCGCAAATTCTGCTTCGGAGTGACTTGAACATAAATTGCAGAGATACCTAAATAAGTGTTGATTTCTGACATTGGTTATAAGATGAGAATTTTCATATGATATTGCATGAAATGTAAAAATTATAGAATGTAGAGGGATGTGACCAAATCATGGGGGCTATATTACGCCAACTTATTCTATTGATTCAGGAAAAATTGAAGTGTCTCATAGACTGATTTGAAATTCGAACGTTACATCTTGTAACTGAATTCCACTATCCATTTAATCCTCCCATATTGTTCCTTTCTCCTCCAATACCTTTCAATAGGTAATGAAATATTTAATATATTCTGTTTGTGTTTATAGTCTTTGCTTCTTTATCTCAACGGCAAATAACATAAAATGAAATATTAGCATTTGATGCAATTTATAATTGTTTAAATAAGTTCATTATAGTTCTGAAGCTCAAACAAAGTTAGGGTTTCAACGTGATATATTAATGAATAAAGGAAAAATGATTGTGTAATATTACACAATAATAATGATATTTAAACTTACTAAGCGAAATATCGTTTCATCGATGTAATTGGATCCCATGTCTTAATACAGGATTTCATTTATTGTATACAGGATATTAAGAAAGAAAATATATATATCAGTGATTAGTATTGGAAATATAAGCAGGCGTAGCAATGGCAACAGCAACACATCAACGACTGTTACAAATACAAAAGCAGCAAATAATATATATCTTGATTCAAATCATAAACAGCCACTTACAAACACACAGACACACACATGTATACAGACACATACACATACACACACACACACGTATACTCTTTCATTCTTTTACTTGTTTCAGGCATTCGACCACAGGACTTATTCTTTGTAAGCCTAGCACTTATTCTCTCGGTCCCTGTTGCTGAATCTGTAAGCTTGTTTTTATTTTCAGTTATAGTAAAAACGATTTTACATTAATCTGACTGGTTACTCAAAACTTTTCTAGAGTACAAATTAATTATCCTTAAACAAGAACATTAGTGACAGTCACGGATCTTTTCCTTTTCATGGGAAGCTCGATTAATTAATTTTATTTAACTAAATACTTTGAAACTTCGGACACAGGTAGAATGTGTCATGTAGAACATCTTTTACTCTTAGCATTTTTGAGAAAAGATTCTTTTTTCGAAGTTATTTCGTGTTAAAGTTGTCGTATTTCGGTGATTTCAACCAATCAATGACGCGTTTTCAGCTGAATAAAATTAGTGCTGTTATTTGTCAATAACTTTCGGCGGTGTATTTTTCGTTTGTCATTGTTATTTATGACATATTTCATCTCAGTTACGTTCGTGTGAATAAACGAGTGTATCTGAAGCACGTTTATTTCATGGCACCACCATAATCGTTCGTGCACTTTTATTGCTTTTAAGTTTTTTTCCTGTTTTCCTGAAAATTTTTTACCCTCCCCACCCCTCCCCCGTCCAATTTTGAGGGTTCAGTCGATATGAATGCCCGAAGTATTTGAAGAGTAGGTTTCCTATACACGCGAGAATGATGAAAAATAAAATCACTTTACTTACTTCAATTCTGCACAGCCCATCTGTAAGCTTGCAGTGTGTGTGTGTTGTGTGTGTGTGAGGGAGAGAGAGAGAGAGAGCGAGTGAACATTGCAAACAGTGTATGAAATAGACACGAAATGAAAAAATCGTATAAATAAAAAGGCATTACTACAGATGTGTACGCCCTCGACTTTGTAGCCTCATAACATTCAGAAAAATAGAAACTTTTTAACAAAATACCGCTTAAATGTGGCATCAGAGTATATAGGGATTTACGGGAAAGAATTTTTGCGAGGGGGTTGAGAGAGGAGTTTCAGAAAACTCACACAATCTGACTTTTTCCCCTCATAACTTCCAGGAAGATATGTATCTTTTAATGAAAATTTATTCAAATCCTTTTCAAACAGTATAGATTACGGTTATAAAGAAATATGTGGGGAACATTTTTTCAGGGATTTTCCTCATTTGTTTTAAACCACAACCATCGAAACGATGGGGTGGGGGGCATCTTTGTATGAAAAACGTTTTGTAAACTCTTTTCTTTTTCACACCTCCCTCCCTTATCATCCCACTCCGGACCTATTTTGGCTAACCTTTTTTTGGCCTTCAAAGCCGTAGGATGAGCATTTGCGGTAAAAAAAAAAATGTAAAAACTGTTAATATTTTCGGAAGGAAAAGTGGTTTAAGGGCGATTTGGCTGTCGTATTAGCACATCTAGAGACCCCCCCTCGTTTTTTTATCACTCTCGCATGTATTGATGCTTTTCAATATTTTCCCCATAAAATACATTTATATGCTATAAAAAAGAAAATTTGAGAAATTATGAATTTTTTGCAACCCCACTCCTTGCCCTCGATTGTTTCTGTTTAGAAATTAAAACACTAGAGAGCCTGAGAAGGTCATTGCTGGCATTTATCCACAGTGATTTTAAAAAATTACGGATATGTACTTGCATAGTAATTGACGTGATCTGATATTGTATGCTGAAATAAAAGCAATTACAGCGTTGAAGATGTTTGTAAGCCATTCAAGAACACACAAATACCGTTAGTTTCACTTCAGCATTAAAACTTCATTTGTGTCAAAATATTTTCGTCGCTTTGAAACCGCGACCTGTTCACTGACAAAACTTCACAAAAGTAAAGCAGCACGGAGTTTTGTCAGTGAACAGCACATACACACGCACACACACACACACTAACACATTCATTGCCTTTCATTTGTGTGTATGTGTATCTATATGTGTGCGTGAGTGTGTATTGGTGTGTGTGTGTGTGTGTGTGTATGTGTGTGTGTTTCACAGTTGAAGTTGTATTTGGAAACTGTGAGTAAGGTGCAAGTTTCGAATACTTGTCGGTAACTTTTTTTCTCCTCGTCTTCTAATAGTAATTACCCAACTTTCTAGGTTCTTCTCACAGCTATACGTGTATTTTTTTAAATGTTCATTCAATAAATAATGTTTTTACATTACGTATACATTAACAGCGAATTAAAATTTAAAAGAGAAATTGAGAGACTTTGCAAATAAAAATAGAATACTTCGCAGTGAATGCAATGGATATTTAAATTTGTGATGAATTGGACGCAGTCAATATTTAAATTTGCGAGAAATTGGAGCCAAAAAAAAATTCAATAAACTTGAGAAGTGGAAATTATAGGAAATTTCTAAGAACATGAATTTAAAAAAATATTTCCAGACGGTCAACCCTTTAATAATTGCTTTCTTTTAGTACTTTTAGTAATAGTTACTTACCTAATTAATAAGCAGCTTTTTCCATTGCATGATAGATTTATTATATATATTATACATAATATATTATAATATATATATATATATATATATATACATACATACATGCATATATATATATATATATATATATATATATATATATATACATACATGCATATATATATATATATATATATATATATATATATATATATATACATACATGCATATATATATATATATATATATATATATATACATACATACATGCATATATATATATATATATATATATACATACATACATGCATATATATATATATATATATATATATATATATATGCATGATTATAATATAATATATATGACTTATAATATATTATAATAATAATAAATGCTATATATTACACACATGCACACATATATATCCAACCATTTCGTTTAAGTATAGCGACACTAATAGCTCTCCTTGGAAGGCAACACATATGCTTCAGAGTAAGACGTTAGCCAAGTGTAGAATGTAATATGAATCCTTTGATTAATGAAGTTCATTAGCTTTCTGTTGTTTCTGGTATAAGAAACAATGCACACAGAGCTGAGTGATTGTGCATCATCTTATAGCTTACGCGGAGCATTTACAGTTATAAACGTGGAAGCTGTAAGATGCTGTACAAGCACTGAATACACTGCTCCTGAGAGCAGATAGCGCTGTAATTTAAAGAATATGTTTACGTAATTCTCATTTGTTTGTCAGCTTGTCAATTTATATACATACATACATATATATGCACACTCTCATACATACAGATACACACACACATGCAAAATTGTATGCACACACAAGACTGGTTGAAGGATACGAAGAATTTTTAACGTAACATGCAGTGTATAATACCGTCAAGAACTGTTTCAGATACAACTAGAATCAATTTCATTTGTAAATGTAAAGAGACAGTAATGTGTGCAGCCAAAAAGATAAACGGTGAATACACAAAAATTAGAAACTACTTGAAGCAAAAATAAATTAATAAATCAATAAACCATTAAATCAATACAAATATGAACGAAACGTGGAAAGAAAAACTGCCGATAGGCAGTTTGTGATGACATATAGGAGAAAAGGCAATGGGCTTAGTGAAAAGATAAAGGTTTAATGAAGGAAACAGTAACTTTTATCGCAGGCACTGAAGAAGTAATTTTTACAAACATTTTAGTTAAAGCTTGCAAGATAAACTTTATCGGATGCGTGGCAAGGGAAGGGAAACAGATTTATGTAGTATATGAAATTAGTAAGATGACACATGAAGAATATTAAAGCAGATACGAAAGCATAAAGTTGTTGTTAAATACTGGTGTGGCTAACAGTAATAAGAAAGATGAAATTAAATTGCATGAAAAGTATATATAACACTGTTAAATAACCTGACTGGAAATTATTCATGTAGCATCTTATGGGATTCTTCAGTATAAAAGGCGAATATAATCGAAGCAGGGATAGAAGATATCTTAATAGTGAAGACGAGTAAATGCAGTGCGTCAGATCATAAGCATTGCTAATGTAAATGCTTATGATAATATTACTAAAAGAATGGAGGAAGTTCGGAACGTATCGGAATTATGCCTTTGAAAATATGCGATCGAAACAGTCTACCTTTTCTCATAAGCGAGCTAAAAACATCAGAACATTAATATTAATGAGCACCTTTTTATTTCTTTCAGTGGTTTCTCATTCAACTACAGTCCTGTTGGGGCAGTGCCTTCAATGGTTTTAGAAATTCTTAACTAGTCGGGTAAATTGGCGCTTATAACATTTAGAGAGAATAAAAACATGTTAATTATACAAGCAATCCAACTCCGTATAGTCGCAGTTATGTCGTGATCAAAAAGTGCGTTTTGCAACCACGTGTTTTGAGTTCAATCCCACTACTGGGAACGGTGGGTAATTGTTTTCTGTTATAGACCCGTACTGACGATCTGATCAATGTCTTAGAGTGAATTTGGTAAACGGAAACTGAGTGAAAGACCGCTATATATATATATATATATATATATATATATATATATATATATTAATCAATAATAATAAAATGACAACAAAAGAACGAGACCTTGATATTAGGAAAATAGAGGAATTTTTATATATATATATATATATATATATATATATATATATATATATATATATATGCATGTATGTATGTATATATAGTATAGGACAATCAGTAAGTTGTCATAATAGATCTCAGAGTTTCAAATGCAAGAGCTATGATTACAAAGAATAAGTTCTAATAACAACAATAATAGTGTTATCATGTACATTGTTTTGCCTTGGTATAAAAGATGGGCTACAGCAAATATTCTGCTTAATACCAGAGATTTGCTTGTCAGTTGTTTGACCTTAACCAGTTGAGCATGTTCATTGGTGGCTGACGATATGTGCATCTCTGATCATGAGCAGAAGTAGTAGTAGTGATAGTAGTAGTAGTAGTAGTAGTAGTAGTAGTAGTAGCAGTAGTAGTAGTAGTATTTAGCGGGGGATTTGCAGAAACAGCGCATCAGACAAATTGCTTAGAAGTATTGATTCCAGCTCTTTATGATCTAAGTTCAAATGCTACCGAGGTCTACTCTTTCGTTTATCCTTTGGAGCTCAATGAAATACGTACTAGTTGAGCACTAGGATCGATACTTGTACTACGTTTAGTTATGGTGGCATTCCCCCATGGTGCTAAAATGTTCCTGGCTTTATGTAAAAAAAAAAAGATACAGGAAGATCAGTTAATTATGATTTTGTTGAACACATTTCCTTCTCAGATTCACACACTTATCGCAGCGGTCCTTCAGTTTTCCTAAGCCCTGTAAAACAATTGGGAATGTTGTGCGTCCAACCAGGTCTTTCGCGACACCCTTAAAGCCAGGAACTTTTCAGTACCCCTCGTGTGGTCCCAAGCAGCAGCAGGGGACCACCCGAGGCGTAGCAGTCGCAGCAGCAGCAGCAGAAGCAGCAGCAGCAGTAGTAGTAGTAGTAGTAGTAGTAGTAGATTTAGGTTCATGGACTCGAACTAATCCTTAGTGTGTCGAATGTGTCTTGCGGTATTTGTTCCGCTCTTGAAGTTCTGTGTTCAAATTTTATTGTGATTAGTTTTTCCTTTCATTCTTTTATTGTCAATGAAATAAGTATCAGTTGACTGAGCACTGGTGGGTCGATAAATTAGCGTTCCAGTCATGAACTGAAGTCAATAGTTTCAGCCAACCCCTAGCTTCAAAATTGCTGGCCATGTGTCTAATCCCTCCTGCCCCTTCCCCTCCTCCTCCTCCCCATCATCATCATCATCATCATCATCATCATCATCATCATCATCATCATCATCATCATCATCACCATCATCATCACCATCATCACCTCCACCACCATCATCATTTTCGTTGTTATCATCACCATCACCACCATCATCAATCTCAACAACATCAATTCTATTAGATTTCGAGAGGTTTAACTCGAGTAGTCTTCTGTAGCATTGTCACACTCTCTTCGGGGATTTTATATTTTGTTGAAGATTGTTTTGTTTTTTTTGTCTCCGTTCATATTCTTCCTTTTTTCCCTTATATTTCGCCTACCAGGTTTATACTTTATATTTTTGTACGTTGCTTGTACAGTCCAGTTTGTTTCTGTCCCTTTTGGCTAATAAGGAAATCATCACCATTACTCTTACCATCATCATCATCATCATTGTTATTATCCCCTATAAATTACAGGTTTTGTGCCTGCGCTAGAGGTAATTATTCCTTCGATGCTTTTTCATTCATCATTCTTTTTTTACATTCCTGTTCTGTTGTGTATAATCCCTTTTACGTGGAACTGTTTACTACGTACAGATTCGATTCTAACAATCTCTTAGATTTAAAGTTTAATTATAAAAAAACAAATATGTTTCTTATCTAACTACAAACCTGAAAGTTCTAACAGTGAAAAAAAAAAACATATGGAAATTACAGAATTGGCATCAAGATATCAATGGGATTTTTTTCTTGCCAGAGGCATTAAGAATGTAATTAAATTAAAATGCCGCCCGAAAGTTTGAGAATCGTTGTCGATACAGTTGATATCTTACTTATACCTTACTGGTAAACGTAAGGTTTAATACACATAGTTGTTTCTTATATTGCGCTACACAACACATTTGTAGGGGACAGACTGTTTAATTGTATCGCTAATTTTTCATTGACACTTAGAGTCCCTCAAAAAGTGTAAAAATATAAACTGACCAATTTTTCAATCTGCTAGTTTTCTCACGAAGGAAATTTAATGAACAACAATTAATAATTCTTTTTACTAAAGATACAAGGCATGACATTTTTGAGGGAGTGGGGGAGAGGACAAGTCGATTACATCGACCCAGTGTTT
>NC_142938.1:50301687-50314187 GCF_046866305.1 Octopus bimaculoides | reverse complement strand
AAGGCTGTAAATACTTGGGCAATATCATTACGTAGATACTCAATGGCTTTTGCAGATGGTACAAAAATTGAATTAGCAAAGCTACAAAGAAGAAATGGGAAGGAATTCAGTATGAATGGACGACTCGACCCAAGGTCAGGAGTAGTAAGTTTATACCTACCTAGAAAGGAAGGTGGTAGATGGTTAATATCAGTGGAAGACTGATATTAATGATAATAATGTTTGACCTTAACCAGTCGAGCAAGTCCCTTAAGAAAATTCTAACTGGGCCCCACCTGCAAGGTCAGGCGCTCTTTATCTTGATATGAGATCACCATGTCGTGCACATATGGTTGTGATGCATGTGCCTGGTGTACCCTTATCAGACGGGTAATCATGATGGGTATACTGGGCTTAGTATACTTTTTCCCACTGTTACTTTGATGGAATCCACTGCTCTCTCACTCAATAATAATAATAGCAATAATAATAATAATACTAACACTACTACTACTACTACTAATAATAATATTAATAATAATAATAATAATAATAATAATAATAATAATAGACTCTCCTGTTGAAGACAGCGTATGAGCGTTCAGCTTTTGCCGAATCATTTATTTATAGTGATCAAATATTGGTGCCGCACGTTAAGTCACTGTCTTCATCAAATCAACGTTGAAGAGCAGGTGCGCGGTGTACCACTTGTCGGGAGTCGAAGATATTGCAAAGCAATGTGAGATAAAGTGTTTTGCTCAAGAACACAACGCGCCACCCGGTCTAGGAACTGAAATCACGATCTACGGATCGTGAGTGCAACAACCTAACCTCAGAGCTAAGCTAATAATAATACTTAACAACAGCAATAGCAGCAATGTTATAATAGGATAATAAGAAATTATATAATTATATCTATAATTATGTTAATATCCGTTTAAGTAATCATAATAATAATAATAATAATTTTGATGATATTCGTTTCATTCTTATTAATTAGAAAATCGTTTTAATTATATACTTTCATGTCACAGTGTATCTGTTTAATTTTCATCACTGAACACCATCAGGGTTTCCATAACTAACTATGCTAGGACGGACATTTAATGTATATTTCACAATCAATCATATCATTTTGCACACTTTCATTTTCAATATTGATAAATAATAATCCTTATGATAATCGTTTACAATTAGTTGCACAGGATTATGTAGATATTGGAAACTTTAATTAACACCAATTTCAACACACGCACAGGTGGTAATACTTCATCCCTTTAAACAGACACAGACATACACACACTTATAGCACACATCGTTTATGTATACGTATGTGCATGCAATATGTTTATATATATATATGTATAAATGCTTATACACATACACACATACACACATACATATATATACATATATTTTCACGTGCGTGCGTGCGTGCGTGTGTGTGTGTACACCACTTTAAAATATTCACATATATAAATATTACAAACACACACGCACATTTATGCATAATTATAAATTACTTTGCTAATATCTAATTTAAATTATATAAGCCATTAATGGCAGTGACATCGAGGAAAACAAAACAATATGCTTCTAGCAGAACTCGAACTTGCTATCTTTTCCATTCTAGGTGGCTGTGTTACCAATCAGCAACCAGAATGAAAATGTGCCACTTCAGCAGCAACAGTAGCAACTCTTCCTGTATTATGTATTCATTTTTCCTTTTTGCATAGAAATACATGACATTGGAATATACTTTCATATAATTGTGATACTATCCCTGTTCTCGCCTTTTAAGATCTGCATTGAAATGGTGGAGAATAAGGAATTTTTCCTTGAAACATAGTAAACATTTCTTCTTCAGATCCCTCAAGCGGAAAAAGGGAAAATAATTTTGAGTGATATAGATATAATACAAAGAAATCAGGTGTTCACAGATGTGACAATAGTCCTCACTTCCACAGTCCAAGGTAGAGAACTTTATTTGTTTGTTCTTTCATCAACCAACGTACAGAATCTCCACATCATTGTAATTAGTGTCATAATTTCAAACGATAGATACCTAGTTTGCAACTCTTGCACTAAAATATTTCGATTTTACGTGATGCTAAGAATGCAATGATTTTATGTGATACTAAGAATGCAATGTTTTCTAATTTTTAGTTGTGAATAACAAGCCTATCTTTAGGAAATTCAACTTAATTCTGAAGAGATTCCACTTCAAACAACAATTAACAATTTGACGTTCTATAACTTAACCTAGAAAATCAGGACAATGATTGCGACCTTGCAGAAGAGAAATTAACATTATACAGTGTACTTTTTCTAATATTAGTTTTGCAAATGATACTCATGAATTAGTGAATATTATTTTTAATTTGCTAATGTTTATATATCAGGCTTATATAATAACTCTGCCATTCTGTTGAGGATTCAGTAAAGCACTTCTCTAAAATATATAACATAGTTAGCTAGTTGTTTGACTGTTCGAGAATCTTTTTTGGTTTGGAAACAAATTTAATTTTATGTTCGTAACTTTTAATTGCATTGACAAAACTCTCAGGTTTAGTATCACCATATTTAGCGAGAAAACAAACCCATCTCGGTTCGTTGGTTACCTTACAGAACTGAGGTTAGCCTGCTAAACCTCGTATTCTGAAGTGGCATTCTTTTTACTCAGCAACAAGTTGAATTCAAGATCTAATTACGGATTTGCCTACTGGAGAAGAAAAAAATCCTTCAAGAACCTTCGTCTCTTTTTTGATCGAACTTCAAATCCTGTCAGAGCCAAGTTTTTGTTTTATCTTTTCGAGATCGAAATAAATATCCAGTGAAGAACTGAAGTTGGTTTAATCTACCGAATTTCTATTTTTGTGCCTATATCAGAAACAATTATTTACAGCCAAAATGTTGTGCCTATAGATTCCATACTCATCGGTATAACAACGTTAATTACATATATAATCATTGGGGAGGACATCGAGAATTTGATGTTGCAGCTGAACTTAGGAATAATAAATATACATGTGCTATATGAAGCCTCATAGCAAGAAATAACAGACAAAATATATAACTGGGTTCATGCGCCAAAGTATTTCTCATTATTGAATGAATCTATAAACGACAATGGAAACCAAGAAGAACAACTCAGAGAAATTTAAGATGAAACTGACATACTAGAAAAACACAATTTTTGTGATGCATCTATGTAATTTTAAAACAGTACCTCTTTAAAGGATTCATTATGGCATCAAACCATTTTGGTGCATCACAAAAGAAGTCACACAAAATCAATGGTTTCCATGTATGCACAGAAAACAAATATACAAACCGACTTACTAAATGATCATGCATGTGCACTATTACAATTAGTACCATTAGTGGCATTAGTTATCTCTCTTTACGATTGATTTTTGCTTAAAATTTTTCTCATGTAATCATAGTATTTGTAGGGTTATTCCCTACTGACTCGGAGAACGGTCCCATGGGTCACATTTCAGATTTGCTTCAAAATTTGACCACATAAACATTCTATGAAGAAAACAGAGACCAGGAAATGTTAGGTCAGTTATTCAGGTACCAAATTGCAGAGTGTTTCCATTCTCGCTTCTTAAGCAATGGTCTGCCAAAGTTGCAAAAATTCTTCTTTAAGCTCTTGCCATGCAATTTTCGCTGTTTGCTAAATTTCAAAGGTCAAAAACTTTTGAATGTATTCAGTAATTAGCCAGAAATTTTCAGATCTCTGTTTCCCCGCAGAAGCAAATTTTGAGTTAAATCTAAAATATGACCTTTGAGCACTTTTGAAACCTTCAGTGATTTCATACGGAATGACCCTGTAGATGAATTTAAGGTAGTTTCGTGCGGTCTCTTCTTGTAGGTGAATGTCTAACCTTTTTGTAAGAGACGTAGATGTAGTGTGGTTACCATTAGGGTAATTTAGCTGGTAGACCATGTTTTGCTAAAAACAAGACCATCTCATATTAGGTAGTTTGACTGCAAGAAACTCTCGTATTTTAGCGTTTAGAGGATGAGGAACAGAAACCCTCTCTTTTAAATCTACAGTATCTTGCAATATTTTTCTAGTCATCTTGATTAGTTTTGTTTCATCGTTAACTTTAAACAAGGGTTGGGGTTCATTTGCAAAGTATATATAGTTACAAATAGCTTGGTTTGTAGTTCTTTTAAGAGGAAGTATTTCAAATTTTAGCGTCAATCGTAAATGAATCAATACCAAAACCTCAAATAGATCGTTCAACCTGGTGAAAAGTGCAACCAAAGTTTGCTCAGATCACATCTTACTATTATAAAGAAAAAAGGAAAATACTAAACAATCATAAAAAAACATACTTTTGCCATGGTTATAAGCCTTTGAATATTGGTCTGCTTGGTGAAGACTCCATGTGACAAAACAACAGCAACAATTGTAAGAGATAAGTTTGTGTGATGTGAAATAAAATTGGAATATTGTTGTGATATTTGTCTTTGGAAAATGACGGGTCAAGCTAGAAACCAAATAATTACCTCTCTGACTATGTGTGATAAAAAAAAAAAAAAACTCGTCGTTATTATTGCTTTTAGTAAGATATGGTTCTCTCGGCAGTAGCATGCCTAAAGGCTAGGAGGACAGTATAATGTGATGACAGATGTAATTGGAGGTGATGTCGCATTGCCGAGAATCAATATAGGAAATTTCAATATGAAAGCAGAATGTAGCTTCGGGAACTGACACTCACGAAAATTCTACAAATTCATGAAATTCATAGCTTCAGTTAATACACCAGTACTTGTGTGTGTGTGTGTGTGTGTGTGTGTGTGTGTGTGTGTGTGTGTGTGTGTGTGCACGTGCGTAGATACATATATATGTTTATATACGATATATATGCATATACATATAAATATATATGTTTATACAAACACACAAACACACACACGCACACGCACACACACACATATATATAAATGTATGTATATATATATATGTGTGTGAGAGTATGGGGATATAAATGCATTTATGTGCGCATATACATATACATACATAAATTAATAAATATATATATATACATACATACATACATGCATACATATATATATATATATATATACATGCATATATGTGTGTGTGATATGATACGTAAGTTCGCGTATCCATATGCCAGTTTGTGCGTTACACAAAGGGCTAATATATATGGAAAATGTGTGTGTGAGAGAGAGAGAGAGAGAGAGTGAGGGAGAGAGACTGAAAGCCAGAGAGAGAGAAAAAAAGACGCGTATAGATAAACAAGAAAGAAAATATAAAGACAAACAGTTAAGTTAGTAAAGAACTGTGTTTCAAGTGGGTAGACCCAAACTCACTCACCTGCATACAAACGTACGTAAAAACACATGCATCTATATGCATACGCACACGCACATACACTCTTACATACATACACAGACTTTTACACATAAATATGTTAGTCATAGAAATAGGGAATATTTCTTTCTGAATGTTTCATGAAAGCATGACTTTGTTCAGCATTTCTTTCCATGAACATAATTACAGCTATAAGAAACAATGTACCTTTGGAGAATTTCAGGTGACCACACATTGTTCTCAAGATTACATTTAGGAGACTACAACTTTAAAACTAAATTGTCTCCAGGAATGGAAACTTTCTTTCAAGAAAGTACGATTCTACGTCAAAAACGTGACATCAAACATTAACTTTGAGGAAAGTAGGAATAAAAATCTAAATATAAAGAAAACGTCAAGAAATTCTAAGCAATGATTCATAGAGAAATACGTACGCAGAAAAACACAGAAACATCGTCTTCGATGCTGAATAATTAAAAACGATGACTGTTTAGTATTAGAAAAGGATATTATTGGTACGACGTCACAATTCCACAGATGAGTAGAAAAGTACGCCTCTTGCGTGATCGATGGCAGCAATATACATTCTTTATTTTTTTATTCTCTTAGTTGTTTCAGTCATTTAATTGCTGCCATGCTGGAGCACCGCCTTTAGTCGAACAAATCGACCCTAAGACTTATTCTTTGTAAGCCTAGCATTTCTTCTATCGGCTTCTTTTGCCGAACCGTTAATTTACGGGAACGTAAACACACAAACACCGGTCGTCAAGCGATGGTGGGGGAATACACACACACACACTCACACACACACACACACACACACACACACACACACACACACACACGTAGACACACATATATACGATGTGTTTCTTTCAGTTTCCGCCTACCAGATCCAGGCTATAGTAGAAGACACTCACCCAAGGTTACACGCTGTGGGACTGAACCTGGAACAATGTGGTTGGGAAGCAAGCTTCTTACAACACAAAAATAGACACGCATAAGTCAGTTGTCCTAAAAGTCTTTCATATAGAGTAGTGACATGGAGACCTTATCGTAAACACATCAGTCAACTAAACAGCTGTCATATGAGATGTCTTGGGCAATGATTCAAGGTTAAGTGAGATGACAGAATAAAGAATAGCACTGTCCTGGAAATGTGTAGAATACCTGGTATAGAAGCTTTCTCATGAAAGTCTCAGATACAACGACGTGGACACATCATTTACGTGAATATTGGTTGAATAAAAAAACAAATCTTTTTCTGGTCAGCTTGAAAATTCCCGATGCAATATAGGTCGGCCACTTGTACGGTATAAGGGCATTTTTTAAGAGAGTATGGAGCAATTTGACGAAACTTGACTGCTATTTCTAGCATATACAGAGTGAACCCCTTGTTGTTCTCTCGTTGGCTTGCTTGATATTGTTTGTGTATAGCCTCTTGTCAACGTTAGTCGAGGAAATCGATGATCAAAAGCATTAATATATTCTCCCCGCACTTAATGCAGATAATACAAGAAACCTTACAAGAATTATCATCCTGCTGAAGTCTTGTTTCGTAAAAATAAGAATCAATCAACTATAAATAGTTAAAGTTATAAATAATATAAGAATTTACATCGAAAATGATATTCACTTCATTTAAACGCTTATGAATAAATTTATGAAGCAGTCTTCATCATATTCAAATTTTGCATGCGTAAGGGGACAGTTTTGAGTCTGACCTGCCCTCAGTGACCCTTGTTTTAGGTAAAGGGAAATTGCGGAAATGCAAGAATAGAAATGACGAGGAAAGAGAAAGCAAGGACAATAAAGTTGTGCGGGAAATACTGCTGGAATCCGGTGAATAATAAAATACTCAGACAAAGATTAAGCAACAAGAACGTAAGACATTTTTCATTGCAGATGATGAACTGAAATTATTCGAGGTGTACTTGTAGAATAATTATCGTAACACTACCATAAGTTATTCACCACCCCCACATATATTTATATGCAAACATATATAACTATATAGTTAGATAAATACAAAGATGGAGATATAAATACATATATATATATATATAAAGATGTGTATATATACGTGCATATATATACACATATCTATACACACACACACACATATATATATATATATATATATATATATATATATATATAAATATATATGTATATATACATAGATACGTACACACACACACACACGCACACACACACACACACACACACACACACACACACACACACACACACACACACATATATATATATATATATATAATATGTGCGTTTGCGTGTTATTCTCCGAAACGAGATGAAAGCGTTAAATAAATAATTATCCAAACTTGTGAATACGTACAGCAATTTTCTTAATATATAAAATCTATACACCACTTCAAACAATTTATCTATACATTTATACGCACACACACACACGCGCGCGCGCACATGTATGTTGCATGTATAGATAAATATTTAAACTTTCAACTACCCAATGCCTGTATAGTTGTGTGATTAATAAGATTGACTCGAAACCATGTGGTTCTGATTTCAATTCGAGTGCGTGGAACATTGGGCCAGGATCTTTCGCCATAGCACCGACTTCAACTATGCTTAATATTTGAACTGGAAACTGTGCAGAACAATTGCACGCGTACACAGATACTCGTACACTTATATATATTATTTCTTGACAAATGTCTGACTAGTTCTATCGAATTCCCGGAGAATAAAAATGAGGGCCACTTAACTGAAATTCTAGTGTTCGAAAACTTTTCGGTAGAGTTTGAAGATGGAACGAAAGGCTAAACACGAACTCATTTTCGGATGTTGGTGTTTGAATAAAGGCTTTTGAACGTTATATTTTCACATCAATCTCTAATGCCTCTTCTCATATTCTCACCATTCTGACTTTCCATTAAAGACGAAATAACTTTAATGTATGTACATCAGAAGACCTAATGCATGTGTTGAATTTTTTCACTGATAAATAATGAAACTGCATAATAATTTGGTTTCATGAACGTTTATGTGAATAGTATATGATGAATTTTCATAATTTTAAGTCACAGACATCTCTCTGAAAATGAAAATATTACTACTTTACCACTAATTTATTAGAGTGGTTTCAATGCATATTTTACGACAATATATATATTCTGTAAATAATAATAATAACCATCCAGCGCGTGTAAGCGAAAGCTGGGTATTGTAATCACAGTCTTTGTTTGTCTATGTGTTTACAAAATTACTGGAAAACGGCTGAACGGATTTTCACCACATTTGTCAGAAATATTCATTGGGTGAGTGGCTCAAAATGATGAACATTACAAATTTCCCATTAGCAAGTGGTCATATTATTTTGTTCACTTTCCTTTTCATATGAATCGACCCTCGTCTGCGTGTGTTTAGATCATGGTTACCTATGCGCGTAGACACGTACGTGTACATACATACATACATGCATGCATATGCGACTGTGTGTGTGCGTGCGCGCGTGCATGTGTGTGTACAGCGATGGATTCGAAGATTTACGAGTTGATTTCTTAATTTCACCGGTGTATGATCACAGATAATGGTGATACTTAAAAGAAAAATTCATTCAGTTCAATTAAAACGGATGGGTAAGCAACGCATTGTAACCAACACTGTAATGTGCTAAAACATTTATCTGCACTTAGGGTACGAATCGCTTCTCCGATGCCCCTTTTTTCATTGTAAACTCAAAGTTTATAAGCGTTCCCCATGTATTGGCTAAAAAGAAGAACGGTCTAATATTGGAGCATAGAAGCTCACGACGGAAAAAAAAAGATGTGAGCTTTCTGTACGAATGGGAACTGAACTAGTATCTCTTATGGTAGTGGTATGTGTGCTGAATGATTGCACCAACGAGCCCATTCAGTGATGTTGTCTAGATTTAAGAGCCGTAATTTCATGGTGTTGTCTTTTTAAATCAACAAGCATGTGCGTTTTCTGCTTTAAATGGAGAAGTGGTGACGAGTCACAATTCTGTAAATATTAATAGTAATTATAAACTTAAAGTTTTTAAGCCCACTTTTATCTGTCGAGGGTTTATATAACCCAATATTAGATTATTTTCTTTAACCAATACACGCTGATCACTTGTAAGCTTTAAGCTTATAATTATTGTTAGTATCTACAGAATTCTAACGCGTATATATATATATATATGTATATATATATATATATATATATATATATATATATATATATATATATATATATATATATATATATATATATATATATATATATATATATTTATATATGTGTGTGTGTTATATGCTTGCAATATATAAATAACTAAAGTATATTTTCGTATCAGAGTGAATTCCTCTGTGTAAGAATTTAATATTTAGATAGCTTTATGAGATTTAATATTCTGCAAGGAAATATTAGTCAATGTTAGAAAGTAAAGGTTAATTCCATTTCTCTGTATGAATATTTTTGGCATGGGAAAAGGTTAACCGTTTCACCTCGAATCCGAATCCTGTAAATGTTACTGGTGTAAATGTTACCTCTTGGTATACCTATTAATATATGATAGTATTTCTGTTTCCTAAAAAGAAACTTTTAAAAATGAAACGTTTGTCAAGAGGTGTCTTTGAATAGATGTTAGTACATGCATGGATACATATGTGCGGAATGTGCATATGCATGTCTCTTTAAATCTTTAAATTGCTTGAGCTTTAAAGCTGTGGTCATGCTGGGGCACCACCGTTGTATATATATACATATCCATATATATACACTCACACACACACACACACATACACATGCACTCACACACATGTGTTGTTAATAGAACTTAAATTTCAATTGTTATACTGTGAAATCAATTCATATTTTAATAATTAAATTACATAGTTAATCCCTTTATGCAATATACAGTCTTTGGCTTTTTTTTCTCTCTAAAGACAACTTCCAAGACTTACTTGTTTCGTAGTTCTTGAATAAATTTGGTTCGATGTCCTTGAAGTAATAAATTTATATATTACTGAGAATAGCCAAATAACGATAGAAAGAGGTTTGTACGAGAATAACTCAACTTGATATCTAAAATTCTTGCTAAAAATTCTTTTGATGTTAATGTTTTTCTAACAGATTCTTCAAAGGTTTATTGGAAATACTGGTGCAAACGTCAATATTTAAAGCTGGACTCTACCTCAACGTTTTTTCATATATCATCGCAATGTTCTTTTATTCAACTAAATTTATTTTGAAGTTATTTCGCTTCAATGCCTCGTTTTTGTGATTTGTGATATTATTAAGCAAAACCTCATCGTATAAACGTTATGAAATCTTTATGATACTTGGTAACTGAATTGTATGTGTGTATGTATGTATGTATGTATGTATGTATGTATGTATGTATGTGTGTGTGTGTTTATGTGTGCGTGCATTGATATAGTGTAGTGTTAATAATAATGAACATTAAAATATATTAGTAAATACCACTACAATAGAATGATATGTTTATTAATAAATAACGTGAACTTCAGTTGAAATCTTTCAACTCAAACAAAAATCGAACGAAGAAATGCCATTGTTTTACATATAAATTAATGACAAGGGTAAAGTAGTGCTTGCATGCCCGTCACACGCATACACACACACACACACACACACACACACACACACACACACACCTGTATTTGTGCGTGAGTCTGTGCGTGTTTTGGTTTGGTTTTGTCGTTTACTCAATGTTATATACACTCATATTATAAATATCGTGGTTGGAATTAAGGTTGGAATTCGTCTGCATGGTTCTGATATTTCCTAAGTCACCTATTGTTAGTATTACGATAGGGATGCTTTTTATTTTTAGAAATCACATTATCGTTTTTCAGCTTCTTCATTCTCATAGTTTAAGAAAGACACTTCGATCAGCAGGAACAGCCTGCTCATAAAATTAACGGGAAGTGGCTGAGTACTTTATAGATACGCATACACCTAACATAGTTTTCAGGGAAATTCAGCGTGACATAGAATGCGACAATGATGGTTCTTTGAATTAAAGGTACAAATCATTTTGTTGAGTGGACTGGAACAAAGTAAAATAAAGTGCCTTGCTCAAGAGGCACAACGCGCCACCGGAAATCGAACTCACGATTTTACTATCGTTAGCCGATTTCGCTTGTCACTAAGTCACCTGCCTTCACATAAAACAGCCATTATGTTAAGGCTACAAGTGCATCATGCATGTAGAGTTGTGTCTTGTGGATTAAGGTTGGGTAATTAGAGACCACGTAGTTAATTATTGGCTATTGTTTTGTCAAGGTTTACATTAATCCTCCTGTGGCTATGATAGCGCTTTTCCTTTCGTTGTTATTGCTAACTAACTGTTGAGTCTTATCTTCACGAAAGACTTTCCTGATCCATAAAACGATCCGTAGACTTCATTATTTAATAATAGCAGCAACAGTTATTAATAATAATAATAATAATAATAATAATAATAATAATAATAATAATAATAATAAAAATAATAATAATAATATTAAGCTCGTCAACTGGAGGCTATGTGAAAAGTACGGCCTGAACAGAGCACGGAAATGGTTCGAACATGAACCACAAGGAGTCATTGAGAACAAGGAATATAAGATACGGTGGGATTTTACAATCAAATATCATTCCCTAATCGATGCTCAGAGACTAGGTATTGTTGTCGTTAAAAAGACAAAAGTAAACCAAGATTACAGATATTTTATACCTGGGGACGCACGCATAAGTGACAAAGAACTAGAAAAGTTTGAAAAATACAGTCTATTAAAAGACAAAATTGCAAGAATGTGGGTTATGAGGAGAGTGTCTGTCATTCCAGTAGTTGTAACGGCACTCGGAGCACTAACAACCAAGTTCGAGAAATATGTCAGAGAAATCGGAATTGACATGAGAGCAAAGCAAACCCAAAAAACTGCTCTGCTGGAGACAGCTAGGATTTTGAGATTCGTCCTTGTATATTGAATGTCTCCCACGATAATTAACAACCAAATATCAAAGCATATAATGCGCAGAAATTGACTTCTGACAGGCTGCTGTCCGCTCTCCCAGTATAACCAGATCAGCCAGAATGAACAAGACCGAGCGTTCTGAGAAGTAAAACGATTACGACAACAACAAAAACATCATCATCATCAACAAC
>NC_142938.1:50289187-50294187 GCF_046866305.1 Octopus bimaculoides | reverse complement strand
TAACACATTATTGTGTTTTAAAGAAACTATAGAGTATGTAATATGAACGAGAGAGAATTAAATGTATGAAGGTAGCAAAAGAGGTGAAAATATATTAAAATGATCTTGGCAGGTAAGTATATTTTCCGTCAATAATAAAGAATGTGTATTATTTACCAGTAGGATTAATCAAAAGAATAAGAAACAAGCTTTGTCCAATAGTTTAAGTTTCTCTAACTTCGCGGTAACCTCTCCACCTACCAAGAGTGAGCAACTTCCTTTCAGTGTCAGATCTACTGGAGACCTAATCTCGTATGATACTCAACATTACTGAAAGTCATATAATCAAGGCTGTTATTATTCTTACTATTTGGTGGTCGGGCAGATCCCACTGTAAAATAAGCGTGCCATATAGAGCCGTATTCTTCAAGTATCCATTTATGATTTGTTTTCTGCTTTATCTACAATAACTGACATGTAAGTTTCGACAATTTTAGATCGACATAATTTTCATTGTTCACCTGTTCATTTCTTTGCAATGATGTTTCGCTTTTGCATTATGTATAAAATTCAGATCAAACATTCCCATTCTAACTTTGAACCGTATGATAATGTTTTTTTTTATCTGTATTACTTAACATTGTGCTCCGTTTGATATTAGTTATCTTCGCATGATGTCTAAACATTAGTACACACATCGACAATACATTATTTAGAAGAGAACAACTTTGAATAACATTTCCTTAGTAAGTCTATGTATTATTTACACAGGTATCCTTTAATATTTTCTTGGCGATTTAAAACGGTGTGCTGGCGGAATTGTTTACCAGCATTTCTTCCAACATTATATTCTGCGTGCATATGCCGTTGGGTTCGACTTAGCCTTTCATCCTTTCGGAGTCGATAAAATATGTAACAGTTGAAAACTGGGATCGACGTAATCGATTTATCCCTCCCTCAAAATTGTTAGTGTATTTTTCACATCTGTATCTCCATTAAATCCTTTTAGCTCCTGTAGTAGAGTTTCTAATTGTTAACACTCTGCAGTGGAAAATGCAAGATCATCCACATATAAAAGCTTCTTATTTTCATAAAAACGTTTCTTTTTGCGATCTTTGGGTTGTATTTGTATTTAAAGTGATATAGGTCTTTATACAATCATCTAGCTTTAATTGGAAGCCATAGTAAGCTAGGTACGTGTAGCCGTTAGGCATTTCTTAAGATTTGGGATTTTTTGTCAATGCGATACCTTATTAAATGACACTGCTAGCACCTGCAGATGGTGTTCTCTTCAGTTTGACAATCGCACATTGTCTCCTGCTCCAGGGACACAGTTAAATATTTTAACCAGAGCTTTACGATCTTCTTCTTCTTCTTCTTCTTCTTCTTCTTCTTCTTCTTCTTCTTCTTCTTCTTCTTCTTCTTCTTCTTCTTCTTCTTCTTCTTATTATTATTATTATTATTATTATTATTATTATTATTATTGTTCAGTAGTTTTATTTTTATTTTTATTTTTATAACGTGCTTTCACTTCACTACCGAGCGCAGCTCTGTGCGCCTTGGGTATGTGCTGTGGTTTGCTGTGGTGCTCTTATGTTTACTGTATTGAAAGTGTTTTGCGTAGAATGTGTGCAGTACCCAGTAGTGCAATTTTCTGTATGTTATATATATTTGTAAGTCCTGGTGTTTTTGTTATGTATTTGTCTGAATATTTTTTTATTATACCTAAGGCACCTACTATGATAGGAATTGTTTCTGTTTTTAGATTCCACATTCGAGTTATCTCTATTTCCAGGTCTTTGTATTTTGAAAGTTTTTCCATTTCTTTTAGAGAAACGTTGTCATCTGCTGGTATTGATACATCAATTAGAAAGCATTTTTTTTCTTCATGATCTTTGACAACTATATCTGGTCTATGTGCCTTAATTTCTCTATCTGTGTGTATTGGCATATCCCAGAGTATGGTTGCTTTCTCGTTTTCTGTGACCTTTTCTGGCGTGTGTTTATACCATCTTTTTTCTGTTGTTATTCCATAGTGTTGGCATAGCTTCCAGTGTATATAGGTCCCAGCTCTGTCGTGTCTGTGAATATATTCCTTCTTAGCCAGGACTGGGCAGCCAGAGATAATATGAATCATTGTTTCTTGTCGATCTCCACATATTCTACAGTTACTTGTTATATTTCTTTTCATTATGTGTTTTTGGTAATTTCTGGTGGGGAGGCTCTGGTCTTGTGCAGCAATTAAAAATCCTTCAGTCTCTGGTTTGAGTCCTGAGCTTCTCAGCCATTGCTGGGATTTTTCTCTGTCTATTTCTTTCGCATTTAGTTTAGCCCAGTATTTACCATGTAGGGGCTTTTCTTGCCATCGTTTTATCATGGTCCGTTGCTGTTCTAGCTTTAGTTTGGATTTCATTTGTTTTATAGCTTTTGTTGTTTCTTCTTCTTCTTCTTCTTCTTCTTCTTCTTCTTCTTCTTCTTCTTCTTCTTCTTCTTCTTCTTCTTCTTCTTCTTCTTCTTCTTCTTCTTCTTCTTCTTCTTCTTCTTCTTCTTCGTATTTGTTAGATAGATTGATTTCTTGTTTGTATTTGTCAGCTTCCTTAAATACTGAAAACAGTTTTTTGTTTTGCTCGTGTTTTGTGGCTATTTGTATTAGTTTCCCTTGCTTCTGGACTAGGTATTTGTGCAGTCCTATGGTGGTTATTTTATAATAGTTTTCTAGCTGTATAAGACCCCTGCCACCTTCTGTGCGTTGTATATATAGCCTTTCTATGTCAGATTTTGGGTGGTGCATCCTATATCCTGTCATTATTTTTCTTGTTTTCCTGTTTATTTTACATAGTTCGTTTAGTGTCCAGTTAAGGATGTTGTAGCTGTAGCTTATAACTGGGACAGCTAAAGTGTTGATACCCATTATCTTGTTTTTAGCATTGAGCTCTATTTTTAGTATTGATCTAACTCGTCTATAGTACTCTTTCTTTATTTTTTCTTTCATTTGTGTATGTTGTATCCAATCTAGTTCATTGACTCCTAAATACTTATATGGTTGGCTTTCATCTAGTTCTCTTATTTCATTGGCTTTATCTAGTGTTATATTGCTACTTTTAACTAATTTTCCTCTTTTCAGGGTTGCTTTGGCACATTTTTCTAATCCGAATTTCATATCTATTTCCTTGGTAAAGCCGTGTACTGTCTCTAGTAGTGTTTCTAGCTCTTTGTCATTTTTAGCATATAATTTTAGGTCATCCATATATAGTAGGTGGCTGACTGTTTTCCCGTTTATTATTATTATTATTATTATTATTATTATTATTATTGTTGTTGTTATCAGTAGTAGTAGTAGTAGTAGTAGTAGTAGTAGTAGTAGTAGTAGTAGTAGTAGTAGTATTTATCTATGTTTATGTCATATCGAAACTTAAAGACACAACACTTTTCTCAAAACATGAGATATTCCAAGTATTGCTGCCATGTGAATACATCCTAATAACTTTGATATTTGCAGCTTCCAAATGCACCAATTACAATAGACACCGCACTCACTTTTGATGTTCTATGGATTTTTTTTCACTTCTAATCCTAAGTCTTGATATTTCCCGACTCTCTTGTCCTCCGTCTTAAAAATAATTTGGTCTGGGAGTATAACTGCACCGATGCAGGTCCATTTTTTAAACTCCTTTCACAAGGAAGTGATATCTCATCGGCTATGTTGCGGCATATTATCTGTGTATATTGCCGTATCCCATGTGAATCTTACCTGATCATTGTCTGGTACCGGGAAAGGTTGGTGCTCATACCACTTTTTGGAACATTGTAGCCCATACTTCTTGCACAACACTCAGTGTATTCGTTCAGCTACTTTGTCATGACGACTTTTGTATTCCTTACGTGCTAGTTTTGAACTTCCGCTAAATATATGTCTAACTGTCTCAGTTGATTTTTCCCCATAGTCTACACAAAGGTAATGCCACAGTCTTATCAAGGCTACATTCGATTACTTTTTCCTTTAGTGCAGCCTACAATGTATTTTCATCAATATTCCTCAGACACGTGGGTATATGAGGACTCGATCTCTTACCCAACACTATCTTCTATTCCAACCAGCCTCTACCGCCTTCCTCTCTAGGTAAGTATAATTTTGCTACATTACTTCCACTATGAGGGCATCCATGCATATCCTTTACTTTCCTAGGTTTTCTATCCATGTTGGCAAGTTCTTCCTTTGTCTATTCCGCAACACATGCAAAGTAACGTAACTCATCTACAACCCACGTGTTAATGCCGCTAAACAGGTTCTCTCCATTTAGTTTAGACCTACATAACTGTTTAACTCTTCTGATGTATTCAGAAGAAATGGTCTCGTTCATCTTGGTGTTTAGTATTTGGCCTAGGTGTAAACCACTAAGACACTATTTGTAAAACACAAAGACACTAGTTGTAAAACGCCTCTTCGCTCACTTCTCTTATCCGTTCATCGTCTAGCAGTTGTACTCCGCTGCTATCTACTTTGTACTTTATTCTCAGTTCTCTATACTAGATGCCATCTGGATACCTTGAGCGAAAATTCGTACAGAGTAAATAAGGGAATACAGTTGACCACTGCTAGCTCTGTTAGGCATCAAATCATTCATAAACATCAGATAATTGATTGGTCTCATGTTTTTCTGCAGTTTATAATCAGCTACCATCTAACTAAAAGCAATCTAGAGAGGTAAAATGCAACCAAAAAACAGTAAAGAGGACACTGAATCTCTTCGAAGGATTCCCATCTTGACGTCGACTTGTCTAGCATATCTTCCACCTGCAGTCAAAATTATCTTCCAGTTTTTCATACTATTTTTGAACAAACATATCAAATTCTTCGCTTCCCCGATCATCTATAGGCACTTCAGGATCCACGAATGAGGAACTGCATCATATGCCTTTTTATAGTCAATCTAAGCCACTGTTAAGTTTGTCAACTTTCTGCGGCAGTTCTTAAGAATTACTGTATCGGTCAGCAGTTGATCATTTGTTCCTGGTGATCC